>NW_014040569.1:667764-672764 GCF_000143105.1 Grosmannia clavigera kw1407 | reverse complement strand
GAGTTTCCCGGGAGGAAAAAAAGGAAAAAAAGGAACTTGAGGAAAATAAATATATCATTTTGCACAAACAATCTCAAAAGAATACTGTAAAGCTCCCGACAGGCCTGCAACCGCACGCCGTCCGTCGCCGGGCACGCAGTCATTGTGGACTACGGCCGCTGAGCGTTGGCGGTCTTAGTGGGCAGTCTGGCCGCTCTAGGCACCGCCGCGGCTTACGATAGAAGGGGGGGGAGGTTATTGGTAATCTTCTGCGCAGACTGTCTGAGCAGGCGTGAGTCGATCTTTGTACTCTGCGCGGCCAAATCCGCGGCGCTGCCTCCTCAGCCCCTCTTACAGGGGTTGCCGCAGGCTGCTGGCGGTCCCGGTACACAGGTGTCGGTGGAGCTATGAGGGGGGAAGGAAAAGAAATGGAAGCAGTGGGAGGAGCTGGGGGTATCTGGCAACTGCCCAACCCCCCCTCGCCCGCTGCAGGCTGCTGGAAGACTTCCCCGAGGGCACCTGCGGAGCACCTGCGGAGCACCTGCGGAGCACGAGCCAGCGCACCGCAGCACGCTACGAGGTCTCTCTAGCGGTCTCTTTTCGGGCGGCGGGGGCGAGGAAGCGTTCTTCTGCGCAGGCGGCGCGGGTGGTCGTGAGTCGGTCTTCTCGACCTGCGCGGCCAAACCCGTGGCGCCGCCCCACAAGCGCCCCTCGATGGGGTCGCCACGGGCTGCTGGCAGCCCCGGTACGCAGGTGTCGGTGGAGCTATGAGAGGGGGAAAAAAAAATGTGGGAAGCGCGAGCGACTCTGCATTGTCCCCCCGCCTCAGGCGCTGCGCAGCGAACACAGCACTCGGGATGGGCGGCCCAGCTGACCTGGGCACCCGTCCTGGGCGCAGAGCAGGCACCTGTGGGACCTCTTCAGCGGTCGCATGCGACCGCTGGCGGGCGCCCGTGGCGGCGAGAGTTTCTCTGCGCAGGCGGCGCGGGCGGTCGTGAGTCGGTTTTCTCGACCTGCGCGGCCAAACCCGCGGCGCCGCCCCACAAGCGCCCCTCGATGGGGTCGCCGCGGGTTGTTGGCAGCCCCGGTACGCAGGTGTCGGTGGAGCTATGAGAGGGAGGGAAAAAAAAAAAAAAAAAAAAAACATGCGGGAAGCGCGAGCGACTCTGCATTGTCCCCCCCCGCCTCAGGCGCTGCGCGGCGGACACAGCACTCAGGATGGGCTGCCCGGTTTACCTGGGCACCCGTCCTGGGCGAAGCCCATAAAACACGTTCCATATTCAATTAAAGGACTGCTTTCGGCGTCGAGGGAGGCTCGCTTTATAAGGCTAGAGCCCCGGGCGTACGGGACTGTCCGATGCCCTGGAGCGGTGGCGCTCGTTCGTCCACTCAACCAGGATGCCGGATGGCGCGGGGGGGGCATATCCCCCCTCCGCGCCGCCGTCGGGCTACTGCTTTCGCTTGGCATTGCGGCCAGGCAGGCAGAAGCAACAGGAGATACCCTCTCGCCGGGAACGCTGCATCAGCTGCACCGGCGGGCCGTGGCCTCCTCCTTGGGCGGTTAGGTGGCACGCCCGCGGCTCGTCCGCGGGGCAGTGTAGGCCGTGCCGCTCTTGGGAACTCTGTGGGGGAAGATGGATGCCGCCTGGCGGATCGCCCTGGCCTCGCCGGGGCGCTCTGTCAGCGCGGCAGGTCAGCTAATCGCTTCTCCGCCGTGGACAACCCGCCGCGCTCTTGCGGGGGGGGGGAGTGCACTGCGCGGCGATTGCTGCCTGTGGGATCTGGCGCGGGCCTGCTTGCGTGCTGGGGACGCTCGCGGCGCCCGAAGCCTGGTCAGTGAATCGCTTCTCCGCTAGCCGCACCCTGCGTGCGGCGACACGGCCGCTCTGGGAAACCCGCCGCGATCTCGCGGGGGGGAGTACGTTGCGCGACGATAGCTACCTGGTTGATTCTGCCAGTAGTCATATGCTTGTCTCAAAGATTAAGCCATGCATGTCTAAGTATAAGCAATTATACAGCGAAACTGCGAATGGCTCATTAAATCAGTTATCGTCTATTTGATAGTACCTTACTACTTGGATAACCGTGGTAATTCTAGAGCTAATACATGCTGAAAACCCCGACTTCGGAAGGGATGTATTTATTAGATTAAAAACCAATGCCCTCCGGGGCTCACTGGTGATTCATAATAACTGCTCGAATCGCACGGCCTTGCGCCGGCGATGGTTCATTCAAATCTCTGCCCTATCAACTTTCGACGGCTGGGTCTTGGCCAGCCATGGTGACAACGGGTAACGGAGGGTTAGGGCTCGACCCCGGAGAAGGAGCCTGAGAAACGGCTACTACATCCAAGGAAGGCAGCAGGCGCGCAAATTACCCAATCCCGACTCGGGGAGGTAGTGACAATAAATACTGATACAGGGCTCTTTTGGGTCTTGTAATTGGAATGAGTACAATTTAATTCCCTTAACGAGGAACAATTGGAGGGCAAGTCTGGTGCCAGCAGCCGCGGTAATTCCAGCTCCAATAGCGTATATTAAAGTTGTTGCAGTTAAAAAGCTCGTAGTTGAACCTTGGGCCTGGCTGGCCGGTCCGCCTCACCGCGTGCACTGGTCCGGCCGGGCCTTTCCCTCTGGGGAGCCGCATGCCCTTCACTGGGCGTGTCGGGGAACCAGGACTTTTACTTTGAAAAAATTAGAGTGTTCAAAGCAGGCTTATGCTCGGATACATTAGCATGGAATAATAGAATAGGACGTGTGGTTCTATTTTGTTGGTTTCTAGGACCGCCGTAATGATTAATAGGGACAGTCGGGGGCATCAGTATTCAGTTGTCAGAGGTGAAATTCTTGGATCTACTGAAGACTAACTACTGCGAAAGCATTTGCCAAGGATGTTTTCATTAATCAGGAACGAAAGTTAGGGGATCGAAGACGATCAGATACCGTCGTAGTCTTAACCATAAACTATGCCGACTAGGGATCGGACGGTGTTATTTTTTGACCCGTTCGGCACCTTACACGAAAGTACAAGTTTCTGGGTTCTGGGGGGAGTATGGTCGCAAGGCTGAAACTTAAAGAAATTGACGGAAGGGCACCACCAGGGGTGGAGCCTGCGGCTTAATTTGACTCAACACGGGGAAACTCACCAGGTCCAGACACGATGAGGATTGACAGATTGAGAGCTCTTTCTTGATTTCGTGGGTGGTGGTGCATGGCCGTTCTTAGTTGGTGGAGTGATTTGTCTGCCTAATCGCGATAACGAACGAGACCTTAACCTGCTAAATAGCCCGCGTTGCTCTGGCAGCGCGCTGGCTTCTTAGAGGGACTATCGGCTCAAGCCGATGGAAGTTTGAGGCAATAACAGGTCTGTGATGCCCTTAGATGTTCTGGGCCGCACGCGCGTTACACTGACAGAGCCAGCGAGTTCTTCCTTGGCCGAAAGGCCTGGGTAATCTTGTGAAACTCTGTCGTGCTGGGGATAGAGCATTGCAATTATTGCTCTTCAACGAGGAATCCCTAGTAAGCGCAAGTCATCAACTTGCGTTGATTACGTCCCTGCCCTTTGTACACACCGCCCGTCGCTACTACCGATTGAATGGCTCAGTGAGGCTTTCGGACTGGCCCAGGGGGGCGGGCAACCGCCCCCCCGGGCCGGAAAGTTATCCAAACTCGGTCATTTAGAGGAAGTAAAAGTCGTAACAAGGTCTCCGTTGGTGAACCAGCGGAGGGATCATTAGCGAGTTCACAGTTGACTCCCAACCCGTGCAAACCTTACCGCATCCTTTCTGAGAGAGAGCGCCCGTTGCTTCCTGCCGGGCGGCGTGCCCTCCTCCCCCCCCCTCTGCGGGGTGGGGGTGGTTGGACGGGCGCCCGCCCGCCGGGGGTGCGGCGCGGCCGCTCCCTCTCGCCGCGAACCTTCTTTGCAGTATAATTGTATCGTCTGAGCAAAACCACAGAATCGTTAAAACTTTCAACAACGGATCTCTTGGTTCTGGCATCGATGAAGAACGCAGCGAACTGCGATAAGTAATGCGAATTGCAGAATTCAGCGAGCCATCGAATCTTTGAACGCACATTGCGCCCGCCAGCATTCTGGCGGGCATGCCTGTCCGAGCGTCATTTCCTCCCTCACGCAGCGCGCCTGCGTGGTGTTGGGGCGTTCTGCGGCCAGGCCTGCGCCCAGTGCAGGCCGCCGCAGCCCCCGAAAGCCAGTGGCGGGCCGGCAGCGGGCTCCGAGCGCAGTAAGCATCACGCCCTCGCTCTGGACGCTCCCGCCTGCGCCCTGCCCCACAGACCGGCAGACGCGAGTCTGCCTCCTTCTCAAGGTTGACCTCGGATCAGGTAGGACTACCCGCTGAACTTAAGCATATCAATAAGCGGAGGAAAAGAAACCAACAGGGATTGCCCCAGTAACGGCGAGTGAAGCGGCAACAGCTCAGATTTGGAATCTGGCCCCCAGGGCCCGAGTTGTAATCTGGAGAGGATGCTTCTGGCGCGGCGCCTTCCGAGTTCCCTGGAACGGGACGCCGGAGAGGGTGAGAGCCCCGTACGGTTGGACGCCTAGCCTTTGTGAAGCTCCTTCGACGAGTCGAGTAGTTTTGGGAATGCTGCTCAAAATGGGAGGTAAAATTTCTTCTAAAGCTAAATACCGGCCAGAGACCGATAGCGCACAAGTAGAGTGATCGAAAGATGAAAAGCACTTTGAAAAGAGGGTCAAACAGTACGTGAAATTGTTGAAAGGGAAGCGCCCGTGGCCAGACTTGTGCCCCGCGGACCACCCGGCGCCCTCAGCGCCGGTGCACTCCGCGGGGCGCAGGCCAGCATCGGTTTTCCTAGGGGGATAAAGGCGGCGGGAACGTGGCTCCCTCGGGAGTGTTATAGCCCGCCGCGCCATGCCCCTGGGGGGACCGAGGACCGCGCTTCGGCAAGGATGCTGGCGTAATGGCCACCGGCGACCCGTCTTGAAACACGGACCAAGGAGTCAAGCATTGGGGCGAGTGTCTGGGTGTTAAACCCGCACGC
>NW_014040569.1:0-43254 GCF_000143105.1 Grosmannia clavigera kw1407 | reverse complement strand
AACACTTTGTAAATAGTTATATCAAAATAGTAGTTGCTAGCTAAGGTCCTAGTAGAGCTAGATTATTGTCTATAGTAAGGATGTCTAGTTATAAGACTTAAATTAACTATATTAAGTAAATAGCAAACAACTCTTTACTATTGCATAAGCGTTAGCTTATCTGCTTAAAGGTCTTAAAAACTATAATAGCGAATAACTAGGCTTATTAGATAGTGTTAATAATAACGCCTAGAAACCCTAGTCCCTTATAACTTAAGATAATGTCTTTATAGTTAGCGCCTACTTAGCAAACGGCTATAAAGACTTATATTAACGCGTAAAAAACCTTATTCTTTATTAGTATAATAGTTAGCTTATATAGGCTATAAGCTTATAGTGCTTTCTTATTAATAAAGACTAGGTTTAAGTTTAAGTACTATTAAAGTAGCTTTAGACTAAGCTGTTAAACAACCTTTAGGTTAACTATATTTAGGTAAGTATAAGAATTTAAGTTTATAATAACGGCAGCCTAGCGATTGCTAGGCGTCTATGCCTTAGCTAGGGTATAGTAGCAAGGAATTACATCCTTAGTTAGCTACGCTAGTAGGGTTAATAAAGGGCAAGGCTTCTCTATTAACCCTACTAGTTTTCCTAGTTAAAGTAGGTTGCCTTTTAGTTGTTAAGCTCTTAAAGACTATTTTCTAGTTTTACTTAAAGCTCCTTAACCTATGCGTAAGTTTTAAGCTTAGAGCACTCTTAGAAGGTATGCTTACTTTTGCTACAATTCTAGCACTTTAACATAACCTTAATATTATTTAAACTGCTAAGGTTAGTTGGTTAGAAAGTAGACTAACCTTAGCTAGCAACTAGTTATAAGCTTAGGTTACTCCTTATAAGACTATAGTTTCTTATCTTATTATTATCGTAGCGCTATTTCTTTATTAGCCTGCTAGCTAGCACGCTGTTAACTATAACTGCCCGCTTCTAGTTGTCTTATCTCTTCCTTTATTCCTAGCCCTAGGACTAATACTCTTTATAAGCATTAGCGATCTTTATTGCTATACTAAAAAACTTACTAATAGTTTTATTCTAATACTACTTTGCTAAGTAGTCGTCGAGCCTTTACTAATACCTCTAGGCAATCTTACTTGCCTAGTTAAAGGTATTACTAATCTTTTATTACAAGTGGTCTTATTTCTACTAGTACGCTATTAGTAACTTGCTACCTTGCTAAAGCGTCTAGCTTTCCTTATAAATGCGGTGCATTTAGAATTTAAGGTTTAAGTGTTTTTAACAGATAAACGCAACAAAGTGCGTCTATATAGGGCGTATAACTAGGGGTTTACTAGCGTAGAGTTAGTTGCGGTGCTTTTGCTAATTAGCCGCTAGTATAGTAGTTAGCCGACTACTTACTTAAATAATCTTTATATCTTTTAACGCGTCGCTGCGTGCATTAGTGTTATAAGCGTCCTCTATCGTTGCTAAGCACTCTTTCGTCTTTATAGCAAAGGCACTAATTTCCAGCCTCCTAATACCGTATTATAGTAGCTTGTTGTTATAGTAGCGACTGTTAGGCGATAGCCCTATAACCCTTGCGGCTATAATGTTAGTTAGTGCCTCTAGTGTTTGCATAATGCAAGTGTATTTATCGCTTTACAGCTGCTTTTTAGCCGGCAAGGTGTCGTTAAGCAGTAAGGTGTCGTTAAGCGGCACGTATACTAGTCTTATTTTTAATTTAACAGATAAGGTTAGGGTGCCTGCAATTGCTACGCGCAAGGTGTGGCTGCTATGCATTAGCGTAAAGGGTAGCATTAGCACGTCCTTAGCTTCTAACAGTTCGTGTGTTAATCGCGGAGTGGCCGCCCTATAATCGGACATTGCTCCTTGTAGAAAAGAAGTTAAAGAATGTAAGGGGCTAGTATACAATGCGTAGTTACAAAGGCTTAACTAGTTTGTACTATTGTATTAAGACTTTAACTTAACAAACTATAGGAGACTAGTAGGCGAAGGCCTACTAGCTAATATATACGTGGCTAGAAGATGCGGTGTAGCGCAAACCTAGTAGGGCGTAGTATAGCTAAGTGGCTGTGCTAGTCTCGTGCAACGTGTTAAGATAGTTTGTTAAGTCTGTCGCTTAGTAAGCGACTAGTTGCCGAACCGGTGCGTAAGGACGCGTGTATAGAATACCCTTATAATATATAAGAAGCTTAATAACTTAAAGTCTAACTTTAATAAGCAAGCTTTAAGGGGTAATACCTTAGTAAGTTATTTTACTTTCTTTCTTACTTATTTACTTATATACTAACTTATTATAACTAAAAGAAGTTTTTTAACAACTTTATAACCGCTATTAACACTAGTTTACTAAAATTAAATAAGTATTTCCTAAGCTAGTATAACGCCGCCCTAAGAAGAGGACTAACGCAAGCTACGCGCAAGCTGTACGCAGTATACGCACAGCGTATTAGATGCACATCGTAAACTAGAAGCGGTGCTAGTAGCGCAAGCTATATAGCGCAGTTTGCGCACAGACTATAGCACGTGCTAGCGCACGGGCTAAGTAAAAACAAGGTCGCGCCTATCCTGCGCACTTAGTACGCTAGAGGTACGCCTACAATAAAGAGCGCCTCCCGCACTCCCTTAGAGTGCAAAAGGCAAGAATTAGCTATTAAATATACGGCTGCTTCCTTCTATTAAGAAGATACCTCCTTGCCTGCCTAACTTACCTAGCCTACCTAAGTACACCTTTAACAATTCCTAATTCTTCTACCATTAAGCTACTTAAGTTAAGAGGCAGAAGGAGCAATAGCACCTTAAAAGACTACAAAGCAAACGTCGCACGCACGTAGTGCGCAGAAAGAGAGCAGCTCTAGGGCAATAGTTAAGAACCCCCTTAACCCTATCGTTAAAGAAGTAGAGAACGAAGACTCTAATCTTTTAGAGAAGGATTATAAGCAACTAGATAACAACAATGCAGGCGAAGGCCCCTTAAGGCAAACCATTAAGCCTACTATAAACTAGATAGTAGCAGACCTTATTGCTAAAAATAATCGACTATATAAAGCAAAGCGCTTAAAGCAGCGAATAGTAGACCTATAGCAATAGCTTTTAAATATAAGAGCAACCTAAGCGAAGGGTAAGCGTACCCGCAGCAAGGACTCTAACAAAGATAGCTTTTGCAGTTAAAATATTATTTTAAAAAGCGGCATCAAACCGCCCTTTAAGACACCTAGCAGCTTTTAAGAGCGCGCTACCTAGCTATAGGCTAGAAAGCAACACTTTTATCTAGCTCTTAATAAGTTTAGAAGCGCTAGTTACTAGATTAATTATATGCTTGAATATATAGAGCAGTTATGCTGCACTATATAGGAAACGCGCCTATAAAGTATAATAAACATAGTAGTAGTAAAAGCCTAGAGTAACTAGGATGCATTTAAGGCTTAGACCTTAACCCTTATAGCTAATCCTTATAACATAGCTTTTATTGTTACTAATAAAATTAGTAAGGCTTACTAAAGACTAGGGCAAACCCTTTAAGACTTTAATAACTACCTTACCTTCCTTAAAAACTAACTGCCTATTAAAATTAAAAAAGGAATAAGCGTAGTTGCTATTCTCTAAGCTACTTCTAGAATTAAAGAAAGATCTCTTAAAAATAAATAAGATACTATAAACTAAAGCAAAACTATTAGCTAGAGCGATAACGTTTTAAAGCTTAAAGAAGCTAGAGGCTTAATTAAAACAAGACAATAATAGCACGCGCGGCAAAAGAGCGTAGAAGAGTTAAAAGGGCTATAAGAGCAGCTATAAAAATAACACTAATTAAGAAAACAATTGTAGCAACTACTATAGTAGTACTAAAGGCAAAGGCTAAGGCAAAAAGAAAGGCAGACTAGCTGCTACAGCTACTAAAGGCTATTAAAAGAACCTTACCTATACAAATAGTAAGCGCATAAGGTGCTTTATCTATAAAAGCAAAGGCTACTTTGCCTAGAACTACTTAAAGAGGCAAGAGACTATATTAGTAAATTTAGTTTAACTAACTAAAAAGAATGCTAAGAAGGTAAAAAACTAGAAACGCTTAAGATAAACTAAGACCCTTAGGCGTTACTAGAGACAATTAAGATTAATAATCCTTTTCTTATCTAAGCTTCTTTCCTTAGACTAACAACTATAAAAGTATTTACTATATAGAATACTTATACAAGTCTTAATACTATTAACCATAAATTCGCAAGACTATAAAGACTAGAATCTATAAAGATGTTAGTACTAACCCTTAAAGCGTATAATAGAAGCATTATAAGCGTAGTAGGAGCGTAAAAGGTGCCCTTACGTATAAAGAACTCTTATAGGTACACTTATAAGATTATATAGGTTTGTATAAGAGTTACTAAACTTGCTAAGTATTAAGGCTTAATAATATTACTATTAATAACAACCCTCTAAAGTAAGAAAGTTTACCTAAAGTTAGTAGACCACCGCTAGTAGTTTAAAGCATACACAAAGACTATGCAACTTATACTATAAGAAATCTTTTTTGCTATAGCGCGCAAAGAGCGCGCACAGGTATATATAATCTTGCTAGGCGACCTAGAAGTAAAAGGTTATTTAAGAGGCACAGGCGTACTGCCCGCGCATTTAGCGCGCAAGTATAGCGATGTACTAAATTTATTCAACGCTAAGGTCTTACCGCTATACAAGGCTACTAACTATGCAATTAATCTTCTACCTAGCAGTTAACCACCGTATAAGACAATATATCCTTTATTGCAAAGAGAATTAAGAGAGCTACGCTAGTACTTAGACGATAACCTAGCGATAAGACGAATTCGCTTATTAAAAAGCTTTGCAAGCGTACCTATTCTTTTTATGCCTAAGAAGGATAAAAGCTTACGCTTATACGTTAACTATAGAGGGTTAAATAAGGTTATAGTAAAAAACTAATACCTACTACCCTTAATCTTTAAGATTATAGACTACATAGTAGGAATAAAGGTAATATTAAAAATTAACATTAAGGAGGCGTATTACCGCCTAAGGATTAAAGAAGAAGACGAATAAAAGATGGCTTTTTAGACTAGATATAGTCTCTTTAAAATACCTAGTCCTACCTTTTAGGCTAACTAACGCCCTAGCAACCTTCTAGTACTATATTAGTTAAGCGCTGCATAGTTTAGTAGATACAATCTATATTGTCTACTTAGATAATATCCTTATATTCTTGCGCAACAAAGAGGAGCACACAAAGCACTTAGACTAAGTCTTTAAGCGTCTTTAGCAAGCCTTAGTTATTTATTAATAGCAACAAATGCTCGTTTTACTAACAAAAAGTTAAATTCCTAAGGTTTATTATTAAAAAGCAAAGGGGTTTGCAATAGACCTGCGTAGAGTACGCGCAATCGTAGAATAGCCAACGCTATAAACATTTAAGAAGGTATAAGTCTTCCTTAGATTCTACAACTTTTATCGTTGCTTTATTTAAGCTTACTTAGATATCTTGTCTTCTTTATTAGGGCTGCTATAAGGCAGCAAAAATAGTAAAAAGCCGGGACTAGTGTAGCTAGAGAGCAAGAAGCGCGCAGCCTTTGCAATACTAAGAGAGGCATTTATAAAAGCACCTTTGCTACGCTATTTTAACTTAGAATAGGCAATACGCGTAAAGACTAATGCCTTAAAGGTAGCTATTAGCAGGATTATCTCTTAATAAGACAAAGAAGGAGCCTAGCACTTAATCGCCTTTTAGTTAAGAAAACTATAAGGACTAGAGCTAAATTATAGCACCTTAGATTAAGAGTTACTAGCAATTATAAACTTCTTTAAGCAATAGCAACACTACTTTAATAGTAGCAAAAAGATAATTAAAGTCTTATTAGACTACAACAACTTACGCACCTTTATAACCTTACTAAGGTATAATAGACATAGAGCTTGCTAGGCTATATACCTATCCCTTTTTAACTTTATAATTAAGTATAGACTAGGCGTAATAAACCTAGCTAATACGCTATTAAGACGGCTAGATTACTTTAATAAACCTAGATAAGTTAGAATAACTATTACTAGGTATAAAAGAAAGATGCATAGTTAGCAAGCACTATAGCTATAGCGCAAAAGACGCGCAAGATGCGCGCACCTATTATAAAAGACAATAGCGCTAAGCTGGTTACCGACGCAGCTTATGCGAATAAAACGCGCGAGATGCGCGCACCCGTAAAAGGCCTAGCAAGGAAGAGGAGCTAAGCGCTACTTCTAGGATCTTAGTAGCCCTAGATCTTACGCGGCAAGCCACTATAGCGCAAAACAGCGCACCGCCTAAGCAGACAAAGCGTAGTAAACTAGGAAGGCTAGACGACTATAAGAGACTTTAAGAAGACCTTAGGGATATTACCGCTATAGCGCTAATTAAGGGTTTAACGCCCCTAATAGGCGTAGATAGGAACCTAGTATACTCTAGCTTACTGTAGCAACTAGCTGTTGTTGCTGCCCTACATCTATACCTTTAAAAAAACAGAGTTCTTAAAGCTATTTGCAGAGCAATAGTAGGAATCTAAGACGTAGACCTAGAGGTGTAAGTTGTTAAGGCGCGCGTAGAGCGTACTATAAGCGTAGAAGGTGTAATAAAGCTATAGAGCCTTGCACTAGACGGTATATTACTATAGGAAAACCGCCTATATATAGGCAGCGCGTACGTCCTTTGTTAAGAGCTACTATAGCTTTATTATAACGACTAGATCTCTAGGCACTTTGTAGTTGCTAGGACTCTAGAACTACTTTGTTGCTACTTCTACTAGGAAGAAATAAAGAAGAACGTAAAGGCTTATATTGCTTTATACTTAGTTTGCTAAAGATAAACAATTAAACAGCATGTATAATATAGTAAGCTAAACCTGCTACTACTACTATAGAGTCTTTAGTAAGAAATCTTTATAGACTTAATTACTAGGCTACTAGTAGCTAAAGTAAGCATAGGCAGCAAAGTAGATATAATTCTAGTAATTGTTAAATACTTTATAAAGATAAACCTCTTCTTTGCTATATAGACTATTTTAACGGCTAAAGGCTTTACGCACCTTATGCACTAATATATAGAACTAGTATATAGCGTAATACTAAAGAGTATAGTCTTTAACTAAGGAAGTATATTTACTAGCAAATTCTAGAGTAAATATTACTATTAAACTAGAATTTATAAGCAGCTATTAACTATATTTTACTCTTAGATAAACAAGCAAATAAAAAGATCTAACAAAACATTAAAGTAGTACTTACGCTACTTTATAATAAAGAAGCAATTAAATTAGCCCTCTTTATTATCTTTAGCGTAATACGCCTATAATAACGCTATTAACGTAATAACTAAAATTAGCCTATTTAAAGCGTTATATAGTTAGAAACTAGACTTGTAAACTTACCCTAAGGGCGGCATAACTATAAGAGGAGAGTAAAACACGCGTAATATAGTCCTAGCGGTATACAACCGCTTAAAAAAACTAAAAGCTATATAAAAAAGGTTAGTAGTAAACTAAGAGCATATAATAAAGCGTTAAAAGCGTTACTATAATACGCGCTACTAGCCTATAAGCTTTATAGTAAGAGAGCTAGTAAGCCTTTTTATAAAAAACCTTTGCTTAAAAAATAAAAAGTTAACACTAAGATATATTAAGCCCTTTAAAATCCTTAGAACTATAAGTAAACAAGTATATTAACTAGTACTACTAAAATAATATAGCTAACTATACAACGTTTTCTTAGTCTTACTATTAAAGCACTAAAAGAGTAAGGTAAGCATAGAATAAGCGTCTTTAATAATGCTAGTATTAAAAGACCTAGATAATAAATAAAAAGTAAAAGTAGTCTTAAATAAAAGACGTAAGGCAGGCTAGACTAAATACTTAGTATATTAAATAGGCTAGCTAACTAAATATAACTAGTAAGTGCTAAAAGAAGATATAGAAAATATATACGCAGCAATTAAGTAGTATGCGCGTAGTAAGCGTATAAAGATAAAAATATATAAGCAAAATCTTAAATTAATTTAATTAGCTAAAAGGCTTTATAAAAGACTATACAAAACTATTTAAAGAGCCTTTAAAGCAACGCTACGCTAGCTGCTACCCTAGCATAAGCCTTATTTATAATATATACCTTTACTAATACCTTAAAAAAAGCATTAAAGGCTATAGTAAAGGCAGCATAACTAGTATTACTAAGCATTAAGCATAGCAGCTAAAAGAGCTACTAAAGAGTTAAAGTAGTAGGCTTAGGCAATAAAGATAAAAAGAGTATATATAGCAATAGTAGGTGCATTTAAGCTAATAAAGCTTACTAAGCCTTTACTTAGCAAGCTACCTCTTAAGCCTTCTTCTAAGCCTTAATGCCTTAGTAAAGATTAAGCTTTCTTTATATAACGTTAGCAGCTAACAACACCCCTAGCAACGTAGGCCGCTGCTACTTATCCACTTATAATAAGGTAGTAACGAAAGCACCTATAGCACGCGTAAGTGCCGCACGCACTATAAGCAAACCCTAGCTATAAAGCTTCTTATTAAAGCCGTACGAGCACTATCTTAAAGTTAGCCTAGTTGCTAACCATTAGCAGGAAAACCTACATCCCATCAGCTACTAAAGCGGCCTATAGCCACTAAAAAGGACTTACCCTACAACACTCGTACTTGCTAGCATAGCAGCCGTCGCAGCGCCTAGCGCTAGCAACGCTATAAATATACAGCACAGCCGCAAACCTAGGCAACTCCGCAGGGAGAGTCGTTAGAAAGCAGTGCAGGCACCGCACGCATAACAAGCCGTCTAAGGCAACCTAAAGGTAAGCTAGTAGCGCAGCCGCCACCAACCCTAGAAGCGCCGGACTAGCAAGGGCAGCTCCCGTACCTTAATAGGCTACTAAAGGCCTAACTAAGGGCACGGCGCGCGCCGCAGTCCGCGCCAAACAACGAACTATGCTAGCGTAAGCCCTGCGCGCACGTTACACGCGGCCAGAACTAGCACCTTAGCTAGAGGGCAAAGGGTGTTAAGGAGTAGGGGCTAGGGCTGCAGCAGGTACTAGAGCGCTAAAGGCGCTTACCGCGGGCACAGGAACGTTAGAATTAGGAGCAGCCATGTTGCTGCTAGAAGACGAATTTGTTGTTTCTAAAAGAAGTAACCGGATGCTAGACCCTATAATAATCTAATTTAACTATAAGACTAAGCTTTTAAATAAAGGGAACTAAAGGCGCCTTAAGTTGCCTTTAACAGCGATCTTAGCAAGCATAAAGAGGCCGCCGCAAACGGACAAGCACTATGTAAGGGTATTCCACACACGCGTCCCTACGCACCGGTTCGGCAACCAGTCGCTTACCAAGCGGCGGACTTAACGAACTATCTTGACACGTTGCACGGGACTAGCACAGCCACTTAGCTGCGCCACGCCCTACTGGGTTTGCGCTACACCGCATCTTCCAGCCACGTATATATTAGCTGGCAGGCCTTTGCCTACTAATCTCCTATAGTTCGTTAAGTTGAAGTCTTAATACAACAGTACAAACCAGTTAAGCCTTCGTGACCACGCATTGCACACCAGCCCCTTACACACTACTACTACTAGGAACAAAGGTTGTAAGCCTTTTGTTAAGACTTGCCTTAGGGGAGTTAGGCACAGGAGGGGAGCAATTGTAACGCCGCCTTAAGAAGAGAACCAACGCAGGCTACGCGCAAGCCGTACGCAGTATGCGCATAGCGTATTAGATGCACATTGTAAACTAGAAGCGGTGCTAGTGGCGCAGGCTGCGTGGCGCAGTTTGCGCACAGGCCACAGCACGTGTTAGCGCACGGGCTAAGTAGAAACGGGGTCGCGCCTGTTCTGCGCACTTGGTGCGCTAGAGGTGCGCCTATAATAAAGAGCGCCTCCTGCACTCCCTTAGAGTGCAGAAGGCAAGAATTAGCTATTAAATATACGGCTGCTTCCTCCTATTAAGAAGATACCTCCTTGCCTGCCTAACTTACCTAGCCTACCTAAGTACACCTTTAACAGCTAGCTTATAGCCGAAAATATAGCTAGCTATACGCTTTATATTTTAAGTGTTATTTTAAACCTTAGGTTTAAAACAAGGCACTTTAAAAAAGACGGCTTACTAGCTTATTAGACCTATATTCTAGGCGATTCTACTAATATCCTTAAAGACAAATACTTTAAGTAAGTTTGCTTTACTTTATTTTACTTTACTTTACTTTACTTTATATAACTAACTATTTATTAAGGGTTAAAAATAATATTAATAGCCTTCTTATAAATATATCTTTTGACGAATTAAACAAAGACCTATATAACAATTTAAACAATAACTTAAATAACGATTTAAAGAATAATCTAGATTTAAAAAAGAATATATTTATATTAAAGACTAATATAAAAGAGGAATATATCTTATACCTTACAAAAGAAGAAGAAGGCTAAAAGGTAAGTTATAAACTATTAATATAAAGTATAAAATAATTAACTAAAGCTAACTTAATATTAGACTAATCCTTTAATATACTAGGCTAATAATGCTTTAAAATATCCTATTTTAAGCATATTAGCTAGGTAGTACTTAGCTATTCTAGCTATATTAGCTGCTATTAAAAGCTTTTTTTCTATTAGTAATAATATCATTACTAAACCTAGAAATAAGCTACTTTTAAAGACCGTTAAAAAGGTTCTTTTACTAAAGACTTAGAAGTTAGAAGATTAGAGACTTAAATAAGCTTAAGAAGGACTTAGGATTTAAAGAAGATTAAATATATTTTTAGTTATTTAGTTACTTAGTTACTTATTTAGTTACTTAGTTATTTATTTAGTTACTTATTTAATTACTTAGTTACTTAGCTACTTAGCTATTTAGTTAATTAAAGTTACTTATAGTTGTTTTATAAAAGTTTTCTTAAATGTAAATACTAATTGGTTGACTAATTAGTCGACTAATTAGTCTATTTAGTCATTAGTCTTAGTCCTAGTATTAGTTAAGGCTTTAACTAGACTAAAGTACTAATTTCACAACCCTAATCATAACTAAAAACTTAAAATAGCCTTGATAGGTACAGTGTCGTATTTCGTACTTCTTTGTGAAGAACACCTTTATACGTATTATATAGTGCCAACATCGGTGACGACCGGCGCTCTAATTATACCGAGATGTTCTATACGTAAAGGCGGATAGGCAAGTCTCAACAAGGACAACCTGTTTAGTTCTTGTCTCCGCGACATACATACGTTTGGGGGTAACATCTGCCAGTCTACCAAATCCGACGTCGCCAAACCATCGAAAAGGCATCTTCCTCCGCATCGTTACAAAGCAGCTCACTCAGTAAATCATAAGGACTGTTATACATGAATAGTGTCGAAATTGTTGCGTTCTCGGGGGTTGATTGTGCCGCAGCTAGTATGTGAAAAGGGGGCGTTTGCAGTGGTTCTGTGTTCTGGAGACGCTCCTGACAGATTGTTCCTGTAAACTGAGGCTAGAATATGTTAAGGAAATACCTTGTTTTCCGATTTCAGACGATAGTAGATTACCGTTATATCCATGTAGCTGACTTCCGAGGCCGTAGAGTTGCAGGCGGTGTTTGAAGATCAATAGGCGATCTACAACGTGCACAAACGGGAGGCACTCACGTCGACCCGTTATCCATCCTGTCAGAGTGCAACGTGGTAACCTGCGAACTGTCTTTTCCCCTCTCTCGTGTCTTAAGCGTATGCGTTAAGGTTAAGTGCAAAAACAATACCTACATAACAGCCGCTGCTACTAAGCTATTAGCTGAATCTTGACATAGTTCAAACTCTCGCGGCAGCCATTAAAATGAGGAGTAAATTGGCTAGATCTAAAACCCTAAATCTGTATACAAGAGAAATTTAACTATGTCTAGACAAGATGATCTCTTTCAGATTCCCTATGGAAGCAGTCTCTTAGGCGTGCGAGGATAATACGCCGCGAGGTGCACGCTTGGTAGTGCCAGAAACCAAGCAACCACACGATCGAGTCCAAAGCCTCCTCCTCCATGCGGTGGCACGCCGACCTGTCGAAACGTCGTTAAGTACTCCTTGATACCGGCACTTTCCGGGTTGACACCCTTGTCGCGGATACGCTCCTCAAGTTCAGCCGGGTCGTGAATTCGTTGACCGCCGGATAGCACCTCCTGACCACGGATGAACATATCGAAAGCATTTGTAACACGAACACCATCTCCTACCCGAGTACCAGCATCGTCGATTTTAGCATAAAAGGGCCGTGCCGTCTCGGGGAACTTGTCGATGACGTAAAAATCCGTCTTGTACTTGGTACGGACGACTTCGCCAAGGGCCTTCTCCTGGGGGGTGCTCATATCTTCATCGTCCCGCACGTTTGCAAACTCTGGAGGACCTTCGTCACGTAGAAGCTGTTGTGCTTCGGCAAAGGTTAACCGGACTTCTTTGCCGAGTTCGGGAAGGAGGAGCGGTTCTGAGTGGTAAACAGATCGAACCGTGTCAATCTCGACCGCGCAGCGCTCTGCAAAGGTGCCAATCCCGGTTAGCACATGTACACAAGAAGGCTTTACTGAACATTGTTCAAAACACTGAGTGGGTGAAAACTCACCTTGGAGTCCACGGAAGATGGACAACAGCACGCCCTCCAGTATGGAAATAACTTCGGTATAGGAATCCTTAATTTCCATCTCGACATCAAGTCCCGTAAACTCGGTCATGTGCCTTGGTGTGTTGGAATTTTCAGCTCTGAATACAGGGCCTATGCAGAACACCCGCTCTCTGCCACCCGCAATCTCAAATTGTTTGTAGAACTGGGGCGATTGGGCGAGAAAGGCCTCTTCGCCAAAATACGGGAGTCGAAAGACATTTGCACCGCCTTCGGACGCTGCACCGATGAGACAGGGTGGTTCGAACTCCTTGAAACGGCGGGCTTCGAGGTATGATCGAAAGAGCTTCTTCACCTCAATACGGATATCCTGCTTCGTGTTAATACGTGTCCAATAATATTTCATTGCTGAAATGGGCATACTGCAATGGCTTGCTGAACAGGAGCGCGCTTGTGCATGGCAATGTTGTCGAGGTGAGTGAGCATGCTAGCAGCTGGCGCCGAATTTTCGGCAGCAGCCTCGGACGCTTTTCCGTTATCGGTATCTCCCACTTGGGCACCCTCGTCGCTGAAGTTGACGATAGGCTGGTTTGCTATCCCCATGGTCATGCCAAGCATAGCCGGAGCCGACGCGAGAACAAAGCACTTTGTGATATGAAGCTCGAGTCCCGAGACTCGGCAGCTCTTAACAGGTTCAAGAGGTTGCTTCACTTTGGCTTCAACTGCTACGAAGCTCTCAGGATTGATGCTGGTCACCCATTTAACCATACGACGACTGATAACAGGCGCCTCCTCAGACGCCATAATGACTCCCTGAATATCCCAGTTGCCGCCCTTGCGGAGCTCAACAAAGCCGATCTTGGCGCTTTGTATGCGAGACTTTTGAAGCCATGCACGCACGATGACCGTCTTGCCAATGTAGGTGTCGTCGAGGGAACGTATTTCGACTTCTCCAGTATCCTGACTGAAAGCCGATATAGTAGTCTGCTTGTTCCCATAGTTGTCTTTAGCGGGATCGTCCTCAAGATTGGTGGCAGCGAGGGCCGCGGCCGCGGCGGCCGCGAGTTCTGCAGCACGCTGGGCTTTTAAAGCCTCCTTCTTCGCCTTGGCCTCCGCCTTCTTCGCGCCCTTTTTCGATGACGGGGCACTCGACTCTTCCATGATTCCGATATTTGTCGTGGTGTTTGAAAGCAATGTACAAGATGTTAAAAAGTTAAAGCGTAATGGTGGGGGCAATGAGGGGCAGGGTGGAAATATTTTACTTCATTCTACCACTCGGTTTCCACGTGACGAGCCAAAAAATGCCATATTTCCGTGAGCATATTTTTTAACACCGGTCGCGAGCAGACCACATCCGCCCTACATGGCGTGGATACTGTGGCTTCTACGGGGTACGGAGTACAGAGTACAGAGTACTCCGTACCACCCGTGCGACGCCCCACTTAAAGGGATACACGAAAACGCGCACCACCTAAGATTGTCAAATTATGGGTGCCCTGTAAGCGCGAATGTATTGTTCTGGTTAGGTACTTCCGAGTATGCCGACGTGCGTCAAAACACGTACTAAATAGGAACTAATTAGGCTTAGACAGGCCCTCCATAATAAGAGCGCTTTAACGCACTACCCTCTTTACTAAAGTATAAAGTCGCTTAAATAAAAAAGGCAGCATTAAATCTAGATGCTTACCGCTAGTCTTTTAAAGCTAGTTATAAGGATCTGCTAGTATAGCAGCTAACAAAACTAACTATAACTTGTTTTAGCCTTATTTAGTATAAAGTATATTAGATTAACGCTAGTTAGCAGATCTTTATTAAGATTTTAATTCCAAGGGCCCGTGTAAAGGTATTCTACACACGCGTCCCTACGCACCAGTTCGGCAACCAGTCGCTTACTAAGCGACAGACTTAACAAACTATCTTAACACGTTGCACAAGACTAGCACAGCTACTTAGCTATGCCACGCCCTACTAGGGTTGCGACACCGCATCTTCTAGCCACGTATAAATTAGCTAGCAGGCCTTCGCCTACTAGTCTCCTATAGTTCGTTAAGTTAAAGTCTTAATACAATAGTACAAACTAGTTAAGCCTTTGTGACTACGCATTGCACACCAACCCTTACATTCTTTAACTTTTATTCTATAAGGAGCAATGTCTAATTATAAGGCAGCCACTCTGCAATTAGCACGCAAACTATTAGAAGCTAAGGACGTGTTAATGCTACTCTCTACGCTAATGCATAGTAGCTACACCTTACGCGCAGCATTTGCAAGCACCCTAACCCTATCCGTTAAGTTAGAAATAAGACTAGTATACGTGCTGCTTAACGACACCTTGCCGGCTAAAAAGCAGCTATAAAGCAATAAATACACTTGCATTATATAGACGCTAGAGGCATTAACTAACATTATAGCTGCAAAGGTTATAAGGCCACCGCCTAGTAGTTGCTACTATAATAACAAGCTACTATAATATAGTATTAAAAGGCTAGAAATTAGTGCCTTTGCTATAAAGACAAAAGAGTGGTTAGCGATAATAAAGGACGCCTATAACACTAATGTACGTAGTAACGCGTTAGAAGATATAAAGATTATTTAAGTAGGTAGTTAGCTAACTACTATACTAGCGGCTAATTAGCAAAAGCACTACAACTAACTCTACGCTAGTAAACCCTTAGTTATACGCCTTATATAGACGTACTTTACTGCGTTTATCTATTAAGAACACTTAAACTTTAAATTCTAGATATACTGCATTTATAAGGAAAGCTAGACGCTTTAGCAAGGCAGCGAGTTGCTAATAGCGTACTAGTAAAAATAAGACTACTTATAATAAAAGATTAATAACACCTTTAACTAAGTAGGCAAGATTGCCTAAAGGTATTAGTAAAGGCTTAACAACTACTTAGCAAAGTAGTATTAGAATAAAACTATTAGCAAGTCTTTTAGTATAGCAATAAAGATTACTAATGCTTATAAGAAGTATTAGTTTTAAGGCTAGGAATAAAAGACAAGATAAGATAACTAAAAGCGAGCGGTTATAGTTAATAGCGTGCTAGCTAGCAAGCTAATAAAGAAATAGCGCTATAATAATAATAAGATAAAGAACTACAGTTTTATAAAGAGCAACCTAAGCTTATAACCGGTTACTAGCTAAGGTTAGTCTACTTCTTAACCTACTAACCTTAGTAGTTTAAACAATATTAACGTTGCGTTAAAGTGCTAGAATTATAGTAAGAGTAGGCATACCTCTTAAGAGTGCTTTAAGCCTAAAACCTACGCATAGGTTAAGAAGCTTTAAGTAGAACTAGAAGATAGTCTTTAAGAGCTTAACAACTAAGAGGCAACCTACTTTAATTAGGAAAACTTATAAGGTTAATAAAGGAGCCTTATTTTTTATTAACCTTACTAGCATAGCTAACTAAGGATATAGTTCCTTACTACTATACCCTAGCTAAGGTATAAACGCTTAGCAATTACTAGGCTACTATTATTGCAAACTTAGATTCTTATACTAACTTAAATATAGTTAACTTAAAGGTTGTTTAATAGCTTAGTTTAAAGCTGCTTTAGTAGTACTTAAACTTAAACTTAGTCTTTGTTAATAGGAAAGTACTATAGGCTTACAGCCTATATAAGCTAACTATTATGCTAATAAAGGATAGGGTCTCTTACGCGTTAATATAGGTCTTTATAGCTATTTACTAAGTAGGCGCTAACCGTAGAGATATTATTCTAAGTTATAAGGGACTAGGGTTTCTAAGCGTTGTTATTAACACTGTTTAATAGGCCTAGTTATTTGCTATTATAGTTTTTAAGACCTTTAAGCAGATAAGCTAACGCTTATACAACGGTAAGGAGTTGTTTACTATTTGCTTAACGTAGTTAGATTTAAGTCCTTATAAACTAAACATCCTTACTATAGACAATAATTTAGCTTTACTAAACCCTAGCTAGCGACTACTATTTTATATATAACTGTTTGCTAAAGTGTTTAACACTAATAAGGCGAAGGAACTACCTTTATTAGCGGATGCAAAGCACTTAATTAAGCTAGAAGATAGCGTAAAGGTGCTGTATAGCCCTCTATACCTACTATCTTCTGCCTAGCAAGAAGAGCTTTACTACTTTATTAATAAGTTGTTAGCAAATAGGCGGATTGCTTATAGCAATAGTCTAGCTAGAGCCCTAGTAATTTTTGTCTTAAAGAAGGGCGGTACTTTACGTATATGCGTTAACTACTAGGGTTTAAATTAGGTAACTAAGAAGGACCGCTACCCTTTCTTATTAATTAGTAAGCTATTAAATTGCTTAGACAGTATAAAGGTGTTTTTTAAGGTAGATATAAAGGAAGCATACTATAGGATTTAGGTTAAGGCCTTTAATTAGTAGAAGACTACTTTCTAAACAAAATATAAGCTCTTTAAGTTTTATATTATGCCCTTTAAACTAACTAACGCGCTAGCTATGTTTTAAGTATATATTTACTATGCACTAGTAGGGCTAGTAGGCATAGTCTGCAAGGTATACTTAAATAATATGTTAATCTACTCTTAAACTAAGAAGGAGTATAAGAAGCACCTTTAGTTAGTTTTTAAGCAGCTAAAGGCTGCGTAGTTATATATAAATCTTAAGAAGTGCAAATTCTTTAAAGAGGAAATTAATTTCTTAAGGTTTGTTGTTACTATAAAGAGGCTAGCTATAAACTTTAAGCAGGTTAAAGCTATCGCTAAATAAAAGGCCTTTAAGTGCGTATAGAACGTATAATCCTTTTTAGGGTTTGCAAACTTCTATAGACGCTTTATTTCCTACTACTCTTATATTATACAAGCCTTAACAAAGTTAATAAAGATAGGCCCTAGCCTACTACGTAAGCGCAAAGCCGTTGCTACGCAACTATTTGTATTAACTAAAGAGGTAAAGGTTGCTTTTAAATTGCTAAAGGTAGTATTTATAATAGCAACAATTCTCTGCTACTATAATAATATAAAGCTTACGCAGGTAGAAACGAATGCGTTAGGCTACGCTATCTTTAGCATTATCTCTTAGCTTGCAGATAGCAAGTAGCGACTAGTTGCTTACTACTTACGCAAGCTAATAGCCTATAAGATACGGTAAAGAGTAAGATAGTAAGAGCTCTTAGCTATTATTAAAAGCTTAAAGCACTAGCGTTACTATTTAAAAGGTCTAAAGGACTTATTTATAGTCCTAACTAACTACTAGGCGCTAAAAGGCGTTATTAAAGCATTAGCAAAGAATCTTTAAAACTAAATTGCTTAATAAGTATTTTACCTTTTAGTGTTTAACTTTAAGATTAAGCACTGCCTAAGGTCTACTAACCTAGCATACAGTCTATCCTACTAACTAGACTATATAAAAGGTAACATTATATATAATAACATGCTCGTCTTGCTTCTTAGCGAGCTATAGATTGTAGACTAATTGTTAGGGCTCTTTATACTAAGAGTTTTATTATTATTAGTATAAGAGGCGTAGGTTGCTATTAGCTAAGAACGGCTGTTATAACCCTAGTGCTTTTTTAAACTATATAATACTATTTGTAACGCTTAAGGCTAAGACTAATTACTAAACAACCTGTTTGCAAAGGCTAGACAAAGCTAGGGGAATAACACTTATTATCTATAGGAAAGGAACACCTTATTTTATAAGAATTGCATTGTTATTCTATTAGCGGACAAGCTGCAGGTAAGGCTAATTAATCTACACTATAACTCTCTTATAGTAGGCTATATAAGAGTTTATAAGACTATAGAACTCTTTACTAGAAAGTACTACTAGCTAGACATAGCTACTAACGTTTACGTGTTTATTGCTAACTATTTATTATGCATAAGCAATAAAGTCTTATAGCATAAGCTGTATAAATACCTTTAGTCTTTACCTATGCTTATTTAGCTATTCTAGCACATTAGTATAGATTTTGTAACCGGTCTTAGGTTAAGCTTAGGCTTAGACGGCTATCTATACAACGCTATCTTAGTGGTAGTTAATTGCTATATAAAGCATAGTATATTTATTCTTACTTAAAAGACGGTTACGGCTGCTAAGGTTGCCTAACTTATCTATAACTATGTAAAGACTAAGTTTAGTATTCTAAAGGTAATCGTTAGTAATAAGGATAGCCTATTTACTAGCCAATTTTAGTAGGAACTAATGCAACTTTAAGGGGTCTAGCTAATAATATTAACGGCGTACTACCTATAGATAGACGGTAGCACTAAGATCTTAAACTAGACTTTAGAGCGCTTTCTACAAACGTTCTGCGGTTGTTTGTAACACTAGTAGACGCGGGTGTTAAGTATAGCAGAGTTTGTGTATAATAACGCTTGCTATACTATAATAAGGACCTTTTTGTTCTATGCGTTATACGCATACTACCTTTGTTTTATAGACGACTTCCCCTTTACTAAGGCTATAGTAGAGGGCTTGCAAGAGCGTGCTAGTTAGCTATAGACTATTTAGCAAAAGCTAGAAGTGTTGTAAGAAAAAGCGATTCGCTAATAAGAGAAAGGCTATAATAAGTAACGCCTATATAAGAACTTTGTTAAAGGCAAATTTATAAAGTTGTTAATAAAGCACTAAAACCTAGCTAGCTTAAAAAAGCTAAACCTAACTTTCTTACGCGTCTATATTATAAAGAATCTAGGCTTAATTACATATTAAGTTGCCTTACTATTATAGTACGCACGCTAACACAATGTGTTTTACGTCTCTTGCCTTAAGCTAAAGACTGCTATAGTAAAAGATAAAGAAGAGCTTTTATTCTTAGAAATAGTAGAAAACTAGAAGGAGTATAAGGTTAAAGATATTATTACTTACCTTAGCAAAGGGTTATAGACCTAGTTCTTAGTAAAATAAAAAGGCTAGCCGGCTAAGTATAATACCTAGGAACTAGAAAAGCACTTAGCGCACGCTAGCCGCAAGTTGCAGTCTTACTAAAAGACTGCAAAATGCACTTATAAGAAATAAGAAGACTATAAGGCAACGGCTAGCTATATATAAGCCGATTGTTAGTCGACCACTCTTGCTATTTTTGCACGATTGCGCACTATAAACTACTTATTCTAGATTTAGGGGCGCCTCTTAAAGCTATAAACCTAAAATACACTATTAGCAGGCTATTGCTTAGCTACTAGCTACTTATTACTATCCTTTTTTATAGATGTTCCTTTTATCTTCTTGTCTCCCTCTTTAACACTATCCTTCTTATTCCTCTCTTTGCTGCTAGGCAAGCCTTTACTAGCTAGCATATAGCTACTACTAGCCGCTAACTAGCTGCTTGCTAGCGCACTCTTACTAGATGCTACTATACTACTATTACTAGCTACTGCGACTACCTTACTACTACTAGCTATAGCACTAAGAACGGTCTTAGCGCTACGCTAGCGCTTAGCTAAGGTTAGCAACTTAGCATAGGACTATTGCTTACTAGGCGCTACTAGAGGTAGCGGCTAGAGAAAGACTACTGCCTAGTTAATCTAGGCTAGCTTAACTAAGGCTGCTATAGTCTACGGGATCCGCTTAGGCGGCCTCTCTACTCTTATAGTGTAGTAAAGCGTGCTGCTATAGCTAGCTTAAATAGCCGCAGCGCGCTAGGCTAGGCTAAGCATTATAAAATAAAGATTAGCTTAGGTAATAGGTTAGCGATAACTTAATAATAGGGATTAAGGGACTTGCTATTGCTTTAAGGGTAGTAGTAACTTAGGTCTACGCTTGCAACGGTATGCTTACGTCTAGGGACGTTAGCGGTAGGAGCTAGGCCACCTTTACCGACCGTTACGCAGGCGTTAAGGTAAGCTCTAGCTCTTGCTAGTACTAGTAAAGAACACTAAGGCGTAATGCAGCTTATTATGCCGTCCTAAAACGTTTGCGCTAAGAGCGCTAGTTAGTTGCTAAGGGCTTTAACTTATCTTCTTATAAGGCGCGGCCAAGTTTCTTAGTTACTACCGTTAAGGCTATTAACCTTTAGGCGATTGCCGCGTAATCGCCTAGCGTTGCAACGATATTATTAACCGTTATCCGCTAAAGTAGTAACTTATTCGTGCCGGCTAGAAATTCCTAAATGTATTAAGCTAAGCCCTTAATCTCTTTAGGGAGCTGTTAGTTAGTAATTAGCTACTAGCGTATACAAGTTAACACACTTACTAGTAAGCATAACGTATTATTAGCTATATAACTAACGTAGTATACTAGGTTCTTTAATAAAGCTATATATAAGAATTTATAGTAGACGTTTAAATAGGCCTTAAGGACGTAGTTTAAATATAAAGCCTACTATAAAGTTAGCTATTGCTTAGTAGACGCTATGCTAGCAAAGACCTACGCTTTTAAAAGACGGCGTGTATGCCTAGAAAGGGCGTTTTATAAGGTTTATATTTATAAAAAAGATTATTAAGACTTAAAAGCGGCTTTAGTTAGATATTATCTATAAGCAATTATTAGCTAGCTGCTATGCAAAGTTGCAAACTATTGCATTAACCTACTATATAAGTAAGATTAAAGAAAAAAGGGTTAAAGAGGTAAAAGTAATCTTATAAGTATAAATAAATTTGTCTTAATTATAAATTATACTTACTTTTTTATACCTTAAGGTAATAAAGAAGCTATATTATTAAACGTTTAAATGCGTCTTAAAAACTTACCTAACCTTGCTTTATTAGTAAAGTAAAAAACGTTTAAAATTAAATAAAAGAACGTCTTAGTAGCAGACTACCTTTGCTGTCTAGTAGGCAATAGTTCTATAATTAGCGGGTAATAAACAGCTACTATTACCTTTATCCTACCTTACTAGTAGTTAAAAGTCGCAAGCCTTACGCCGCTGTTTTTAGTTAGCGTATACTATACCCTTATACACCTAGTATCTAAGGCTAGCCCCTTTACAACACCTATTAGCGGCAACCTAAACGTTCCCTAACTAGGATCTAAGCTGCACGCCTCTTAAGGAGCTCTAACGAACAAGACAACCCGTGTATTAAGTAGGATCTAGTGTTTATTACCGCTATAAACTAAGCAGTACGTGTGCGCTTCTACGTTACCCAAATGCAGTCGTACAAGCAAGCGGTCCGCAACCGCTCGGCAATAGCTAATAACCTAGAGCGCTTAACTCTTTTTCTTAACTTTATAAGGGAAGGGTTTTTAATAAGCAAGTGGCTGCCGCGTATACACCTCTAGGCTAATAAGGGCGTTACCTAGGGAGGGGGAGGATAGTGTAAGGGTATTCTATACACACGTCCTTACGCACCAGTTTAGCAACTAGTCTATAACTAAGCGATAGACTTAACAAACTATCTTAATACGTTGTATAGGACTAGCATAGCCACTTAGCTATGCTACGCCTTACTAGGGTTGCAACACTACATCTTTTAGCTACGTATAAATTAGCTAGCAGGCCTTTGCTTACTAGTCTCTTATAGTTTGTTAAGTTAAAGTCTTAATATAATAGTATAAACTAGTTAAGCCTTTATAACCACGCATTGCACACTAACCCTTATAAGCTCTTTAAAGAGATAAAGGGCTTAGCTTAATATATTTAGGAATTTCTAGCCGGCATAAACAAGTTGCTACTTTAGCGAATAACGGTTAATAATATTATTACAATGCTAGGCGATTGCGCAGCAATCGCTTAAAGGTTAATAGCTTTAACGGCGGTAACTAAGGAACTTAGCCGCGCTTTATAGGAAAATAAGTTAAAGCCCTTAGCAACCAACTAGAGCTCTTAGCGCAAACGTTTTAAGATAGCATAATAGGCTGCATTGCGCCTTAGTATCCTTTACTAGTACTAGCGGGAGCTAAAGCTTACCTTAACGCTTGCGTAGCAGTTAGTAAAGGTAGCCTAGCTTTTACCGCTAACGTCCCTAGACGTAGGCACACTATTGTAAGCGTAGACCTAAGTTGCTACTACTCTTAAAGTAATAGCAAGTCTCTTAATCCTTATTATTAAGTTATTACTAATCTATTACCTAGGCTAATCTTTATTCTATTATACTTAGCCTAGCTTAGCGCGCTACAGCTATCTAAACTAGCTATAGCGGCACGCTTTACTATACTATAAGAGTAAAAGGGCTACCTAAGCAAATCCTATAAACTATAGCAGCCCTAGTTAAGCTAGCTTAGATTAACTAAGTAGTAGTCTTTCCTTAGCTACTGCCTTTAGTAGCGCCTAGTAAGCAATAGTCTTATACTAAGTTACTAACCTTAGTTAAGCGCTAGCATAGCGCTAAGACTATTCTTAGTGCTATAGCTAGCGGTAGTAAGGCGGTTATAGCAGCTAGTAGTAGTAGTATAGTAGCATCTAGTAGAAGTGCGTTAGCAGGCAGCTAGTTAGCGGCTAGTAGTAGCTATATGCTAGCTAGTAAAGGCTTGCCTAGTAGTAAGAAGAGAGACAAGGAGGATAGTATTAAAGAGAGGGACAAAGGGGTAAAGAGAACGTCTGCAAAGAAAGATAGTAATAAGTAGCTAGTAGCTAAGCGATACCTTACTAATAGTGTGTTTTAGGTTTATAGCTTTAAGAAGCGCCCTTAAAGCTAGAATAAGTAGTTTATAATGTATAATTATATAAAAATAGTAAGAGTAGTTAACTAACGACTAGCTTATATATAGCTAGCTATTACCTTATAGTCTTTTTATTTCTTATAAGTATATTTTATAGTCTTTTAGTAAGACTACAACTTATAGCTAGCGTGCGCTAGGTGCTTTTTTAGTTCTTAAGTATTATACTTAGCTAGCTAGCCTTTCTATTTTACTAGGAACTAAGTTTATAACCTTTTACTAAGGTAAGTAATAATATCTTTAACCTTATACTCCTTTTAGTCTTCTATTATTTCTAGGATTAGAAGCTTTTCCTTATCTTTTACTATAGCAGTCTATAGCTTAAGGCAAGAGATGTAAAACACGTTATATTAGCGTATATACTATAATAGCAAGGCGACTTAATATATAACTAGGCTTAGCTTCCTTATAATGTAAACGCGTAAGAAGGTTAGGTTTAGCTTCTTTAAGCTAGCTAGGTTTAGGTGCTTTGTTAATAAACTTATAAATTTGCCTTTAACAAAGTCTTTATATAAGCGTTGCTTATTATAGCCCTTCTCCTATTAGTAAATCGCTTTTTCCTACAACACTTCTAGCTTTTACTAGATAGCCTATAGCTAACTAACACGCTCTTACACGCCCTTTACCACAGCCTTAGTAAAGGAGAAGTTGTCTATAAAACAAGGGTAGTATGCGTATAACGTATAAAATAAAGAGGTCTTTATTATAGTATAGTAAGCGTTATTATATATAAACTCTACTATACTTAATACTTACGTCTACTAGTGTTATAAACGACTATAAAACGTTTATAGAAAGCGCTCTAAGGTTTAGTTTAACATCTTAGTGCTACTATCTATCTATAAGTAGTATGCTGTCAACATTATTAGCTAGACCCCTTAAAGTTGCATTAGTTCCTACTAAAATTAGCTAGTAAATAGGCTATCCTTATTACTAACAATTACTTCTAGAATACTAAACTTAGTCTTTATATAGTTATAGATAAGTTAAGCAACCTTAGCAGCTATAATCGTCTTTTAAGTAAGGATAAATATGCTATACTTTATATAGCAATTAACTACTACTAGGATAGCGTTGTATAAACGGCCGTTTAAGCCTAGGCTTAACCTAAGACTAGTTATAAAATTTACACTAATATGCTAGAATAGCTAAATAGGCATAGGTAGGGACTAAAGGTATTTATATAGCTTATGCTATAAGACCTTATTGCTTATATATAATAAATAGTTAGTAACAAACGTATAAACGTTAGTAGCTATATCTAGCTAGTAGTACTTCTTAGTAAGAAGTTCTATAGTCTTATAAACTTTTATATAGCCTACTATAAAGAAGTTATAGTATAAACTTATTAGCCTTGCCTATAGCTTGTTTACTAATAGGATAACAATGTAATCCTTATAGAATAAAGTATTTCCTTTTTATAAATAATAAGTGTTATTCTCTTAGCTTTGTCTAGCCTTTATAAATAAGTTATTTAGTAACTAGTCTTAGCCTTAAGCGTTGTAAATAGTATTATATAGTTTAAGAGAGCATTAAGGTTATAACGGCCGTTCTTAGCTAGTAGCAACCTACGCCTTTTATACTAATAATAACAAAGCTTTTAGCATAAAGAGCCTTAACAACTAGTTTGCAATCTATAGCTTATTAAGAAGCAAGGAAAGTACGTTATTATACATAATGTTACCTTTTATATAGTCTAGTTAGTAAGATAGACTATTTGCTAGGTTAGTAGACCTTAAGCAATGCTTAATCTTAAAGTTAAACGCTAAAAAGCAAAATACTTATTAGGCAATTTAATTCTAAAGATCCTTTGCTAATGCCTTAACAACGCCTTTTAGCGCCTAGTAGTTAGTTAAGACTATAAATAAGTTCTTTAGACCTTTTAAATAGTAACGCTAGTGCTCTAAGCTCTTAATAATAGCTAAAAGCTCTTACTATCTTACTTCTTACTACATCTTATAGGCTATTAGCTTATACAAGTAGTAAGCAACTAGTCGCTACTTACCGTTTATAAGCTAGGAGATAATGCTAGAGATAGCATAGCCTAATGCATTTATTTCTACCTATATAGGCTTTATATTATTATAGTAGTAGAGAATGTTTGCTATTATAAATGCTATCTTTAGCAATTTAAAAGCAACCTTTACCTTTTTAGTTAACATAAACAGTTGCATAGCAATAGCTTTACGCTTGCGTAGTAAGCTAGGGCCTATCTTTATTAACTTTGTTAAGGCCTATATAATGTAAGAGTAGTAAGAAATAAAGCGTTTATAGAAGTTTGTAAACCTTAGGAAGGATTGTACGTCCTATACGCACTTAAGGGCCTTTTATTTAGCGATAGCTTTAACTTGCTTAAGGTCTATAGCTAGCCCCTTTATAATAACGACAAACCTTAAGAAATTAATTTCCTTGTTAAAGAATTTGTACTTTTTAAGATTTATATATAGCTGCGCAGCCTTTAGCTACTTAAAAACTAATTAAAGGTGCTTCTTATGCTTCTCTTTAGTTTAAGAGTAGATTAAGATGTTATCTAGGTATACCTTATAAACTATACCTACTAGCCTTGCTAGTATATAGTAGATTTATACTTAAAATGCAGCTAGCGCGTTAGTTAGTCTTAAGGGTATAATATTAAACTTAAAAAGCTTATATATTGTTTAAAAAGTAGTATTCTACTAATTAAAGGCCTTAACTTAGATCTTATAGTACGCTTTTTTTATATCTACCTTAAAGAACACTTTTGCACTATCTAAGCAATCTAATAGCCTACTAATTAATAAAAAGAAGTAGTAGTCCTTCTTAGTTACTTAATTTAAACCTTAGTAGTTAATGTATATATATAAAGTACTATCCTTCTTTAAGATAAAAATTACTAAGGCTTTAGCTAGACTATTGCTATAAGCAATCTACTTATTTGCTAATAACTTATTAATAAAGCGGCAAAGCTTCTCTTACTAAGTAGAAGATAGTAGGTATAAAGGGCTATATAACACTTTTACGCTATCTTTTAGCTTAATGAAGTGCTTTACGTTTGCTAATAAAGGTAGTTCTTTTGCTTTATTAATATTAAACACTTTAGCAAATAGTTATATATAAAATAGTGGTTGCTAGCTAAGGTTTAATAAAGCTAAATTATTATCTATAGTAAGGATGTCTAGTTTATAAGGACTTAAATTTAACTATATTAAGCAAATAGTAAACAACTCTTTACTATTATATAACCGTTAGCTTATTTGCTTAAAGGTTTTAAAAACTATAATAGTAAATAACTAGGCTTATTAGATAGTATTAATAATATTACTTAAAAACTTAGTCTTTTATAACTTAAGATAATATCTTTATAATTAGCACTTGCTTAGCAAACAGCTGTAAAGACTTATATTAACGTATAAAAGACTTTATTCTTTATTAGTATAATAGTTAGCTTATATAGGCTATAAGCTTATAGTGCTTTCTTATTAATAAAGACTAAGTTTAAGTTTAAGTGCTACTAAAGCGGCTTTAAACTAAGCTATTAAACAACCTTTAAGTTAACTATATTTAAGTTAGTATAAGAATCTAAGTTTGCAATAATAGTAGCCTAGTAATTGCTAAGCGTTTATACCTTAGCTAGGGTATAGTAGTAAGGAACTATATCCTTAGTTAGCTATGCTAGTAAGGTTAATAAAAAATAAGGCTTCTTTATTAACTTTACTAGTTTTCTTAGTTAAAGTAAGTTACCTTTTAGTTATTAAGCTTTTAAAGACTATTTTTTAGTTTCGCTTAAAGCTTCTTAACCTATATATAAGTTTTAGGCTTAAAGCACTCTTAAAAGGTATACTTACTCTTACTATAATTCTAGCACTTTAACGCAACGTTAATATTATTTAAACTACTAAAGTTAGTAGGTTAAGAAGTAAACTAACCTTAGCTAGCAACTAGTTGTAAGCTTAGGTTACTCTTTATAAAACTATAGTTCTCTATCTTATTATTATTATAGCGCTATTTCTTTATTAGCTTGCTAGCTAGCACGCTATTAACTATAACCGCTTACTTTTAGTTGTTTTATCTTTTCTTTTATTCTTAGCCTTAAGACTAATACTTCTTATAAGCATTAGTAATCTTTATTACTATACTAAAAGACTTGCTAATAGTCTTATTCTAATACTACTTTGCTAAGTAGTTGTTAAGCCCTTGCTAATACCTTTAAGCAATCTTACCTACTTAGTTAAAGGTATTACTAATCTTTTATTATAAGTAGTTTTATTTCTACTAGTACGCTATTAGCAACTTACTACTTTACTAAAGCGTCTAGCTTTCCTTATAAATGTAGTGCATCTAGAATTTAAGGTTTTAGTGTTCTTAATAGATAAACGCAATAAAGTGCGTCTATATAAGGCGTATAACTAGGGGTTTACTAGCGCAGAGTTAGTCGCGGTGCTTTTAATAATTAGCTGCTAGTATAGTAGTTAGCCGACTACCTACCTAAATAATCTTTATATTTTTTAACGCGTCGCTACGTGCATTAGTATTATAGGCGTCCTTTATTGTTGCTAACTACTCTTCTATCTTTATAGTAAAAGCACTAATTTCTAGCCTTTTAATGCTATATTGTAGTAGCTTATTATTATAGTAGCGACTGCTAGGCAGTAGCCCTATAACCCTTATAGCTATAATATTAGTTAATGCCTTTAACGTCTATATAATGCAAGTATATTTATTGCTTTATAGCTACTTTTTAGCTAGTAAGGTGTTATTAAGCGGCACGTATACTAGTCTTATTTCTAACTTAATAGATAAGGTTAAGGTGCCTATAGATGCTATGCATAAGGTGTAGCTGCTATGCATTAGCGTAAAGGGTAGCATTAGCACGTTCTTAGCTTCTAATAGTTTGCGTACTAATCGTAGAGTAGCTGCCTTATAATTAAACATTGCTTCTTATAGAATAAAAGTTAAAGAATGTAAGGGTTAGTATGCAATGTATAGTTATAAAGGCTTAACTAGTTTATACTATTATATTAAGACTTTAACTTAACAAACTATAGAAGACTAGTAGGCAAAGGCTTGCTAGCTAATTTATATATAGCTAAAAAATGCAGTGTTATAACCTTAGTAAAGCGTAGCATAGCTAAGTAGCTATACTAGTCCTATACAATGTGTTAAGATAGTTCGTTAAGTCTATTACTTAGTAAGCGACTAGTTGCTAAACTAATGCGTAGGGACGCGTATATAGAATACCCTTATAAAGCTAGTAGTTAGTAATTAGCTATTAGCGTATATAAGTTAACGTACTTACTAGTAAGCATAACGTATTATTAGCTATATAACAAACGTAGCACGCTAGGTTCTTTAGCGTAGCTATATATAAGAATTTATAGTAAACGTCTAGATAAGCTTTAAAGACATAGTTTAAACATAGAGCCTACTATAAAGTTAGCTATTACTTAGTAAACGCTATACTAGCAAAGACCTACGCTTTTAGGAAACAGCGCGTATGCCTAAGAAAGGCGTTTTATAAAGTTTATATTTATAAAAAAGTCTATTAAGACTTAAAAGTAAGTTTAGTTAAACATTGTCTATAAGCAATTATTAGCTAGCTACTATATAAAGTTGCAAACTATTATATTAACCTACTATATAAGTAAGATTAAAAAAAAAAAGCTAAAAAGGCAAGAGTAGTCTTATAAGTATAAATAAATTCGTCTTAAATTATAAAATATACTTACTCTTTTATACCTTAAGGCAATAAAGAAGCTACATTATTAAATATTTAAATGCGTCTTAAGAACTTCCTTAACCTTGCTTTAATAGCAAAGTAAGAAACGTTTAAAATTAAATAAAAAAATGTCTTAGCGGCAAACTACCTTTACTATCTAGTAAGTAATAGTTTTATAATTAGTAGGTAATAAACAGCCGCTATTACCTTTATCCTACCTTGCTAGTAGTTAAAAGTTGCAAGCCCTACACTATTATTTTTAGTTAGCGTATACTACACCCCTATACACCTAGTATTTAAGGCTAGCCCTTTTATAACACCTATTAGCAGCATCCTAAGCGTTCTTTAACTAGGATCTAAGCTGCACGCCTCCTAGAGAGCTTTAACAAACAGAACAACCCGTGCATTAGGCAGGATTTAGCGTTTACTATTAGCTATTGTTGCATTCAAAAAAAAAAGCAGATCATAGGCTATTCGAAGATGTCCTAGAACTTACACAAAACCGCTGGACCCACAAGCTCCCCACATCCCAAACGCCCGCATTCGTGCCTTAGGATCCTGAAACGAAAGAGATACCATGCTCTGTGCAGAAGGGATAGCAAATGCAGCCCCCAACCCTATGTATTGAAACGGTTTCCCGATTAGCCAACGATGTTATTCGAAATACTGTTTGATTAAGGCAGGAACGATAGGCTTACCTTGTATAGCTCTGCTAACAACCAAACCAATCTTGTCCTTAATCACAGCGCACAAAAGTGTAGCAAGATTAAACACACTCATTCCAAAGATCAAGGCCACCCGATGGCCGAAAATGTCCCCGAAGCGCCCACCAATAAGAAGAAAGCCGCCGAACTGTAATACACCGCCATTTAGTAGATGTGTCAGTTTAATAGGTCTAGTCAAGGCAATACAACTTACTGCTAGTGAATAGGCAGTTAAGATCCATTGAATTGAACCTTCATCGTAACCCAGAGCGTCTTGAATGGTCGGTAGAGCGATATTGGCCATGCCAATGTTGGCAACATCTACAAAAAACACAAGACAGCTGCAATTTTGCGTTAACTCTAACCCTTTTAATTTATTTCTTATTTGTAGGCTTCCACGCGTACAAGGTATGTGTTGGGTTGACAGAAAGTCAAAAGGGAGGAGATAATTGAACGTATATTGCGGGCAAAGGTGGTCGGATCTTTCGATTCCTTAACTTACACAATAGCCAAAGTGACTACTTGAACGGGCCGCATTGAATTTGCCATTAAAAAAAGCCGAATTATGTAGCCAAAGAATAATATGAATAAAAAGCGAACACGTTGTATTACCTTCGTCTTCAGTCAGAGTTAGTTTGTATTGATGTAATGGAGAGTTCTACTAACGAACTGTAAAACCATGACTTTACTCGAGCTTATATATTATATAAATTTATTCCGGCAACAGGACTTTGCAAAGTCATTCTTAGGAGGCAACCAACTTTACGTCCTGATATAATACGTAACCAAATCATGCCTGCCTAAGGTGGTAAAACAAGTCTTCTGTTTAAGTAAGTTAGCAGGACCATAAGATGCTAATAATAATATGGTGTCTTAGTGTGATGCATAAAGATAGCACTGTACCCTACACTTGCGACATAAATTACGTACGAGTAAGATTGCATACTTTTGTGTTGAATGGGCTACATGTAAAGACCTGTGTAGTATAATAGAAAGATACGAGAGTACTTGCGGAGAACTGTGCAGAGTTCGGCCACTAAGACCTATCTATTTACCCCCGTTATGCAGATCTCTTTGTACGGACTATGGAATACATGGAAAAGCTAAATTTATGTAGGAACATTTACTTTGCTTACCACTTAGCATGTAAAAGTATCGGATGTCCGTATAGAGTATCCGTGCAGGCATGGCAAATCAGCACCAAAGTGGTATTAATTTCATTTGTAGCTTGGCGTAGCGGTTGATAACGGACGTACGGAGTACTTAGGGTTAGGAAACTAGTACACTAGTACTTTAAAGGACTAGTTTAATAATAAATTAGCTAACTATTATACACTTTGTATCATAAAGGGTTTGTTTGTTTAAATCGCTATTTAAATCGTTACTTAAAGCATTATTTAAATTATAACCTACCTCCGTACTCTTAGGGGCAATTGCAGAAAATAAACCACAGTTATCAGAACATATTTATCGCTTATATTAAACACGGCCACGTAAATATCCCGAATTCTATACTTGTCTATTGTTCGTACCAGTCCGAAACACAAGACGTAGGCTTACAAGCACTTTCAAAGTACGACCGAGACAGTAAAGCATAATCAGAGCACGACCGATACAGTCTATAATAATCTCCGGTTGTACTGTCTATAACAATGCGAAGGGAGATGATTTTTATTAACAAACTGTTTTTTAGTGATGAAACATTGTGGCTTAATATATAGCTCATCGGGCTTCTTAAATTGCGGTGTGTACCCATAAAGTCTCGGCCTATGTGCACACCGGCGCTTACATGAGTAGTCTGCGCATAACACCTTGCCGAGACTTGTGGCTACAATACATGTAAAGTGGTAGCCACAGCGCAGATGCCGACTCTTGTATAACGTAGAAAAAAGCATAAAAGTCGAGCACTTGGAGTGACTGTGCTTGTGAAATAGAGCTTCCACCTACGTCCTATTCCTTTGATTGAGATTTGGCCATCGTAGCCACCATCATGCCTCTGTTTAACGACACCATGAGCCTTGTTTCTGGGCCGGTACAAAATGCTCAGCATAGACCCAGACCTATAGTAATGGGCACCGTGCAGGCCGCCTTTCCTTTGACTAGGAATCAAGAGAGTATTTGGAACGACCAAAAAGCCAATCCAGCGAGTACAAGCTACAACCTTACGCTTGAGTGGGATTTAAGGAAGTGTGGCGAGAAGCTGCCCTTAGTGTCTGATGTTGTCAAAGGTAAAGATTTTTATTGAATACGTTTTTATTTTACATAGGATTTACGGCTAATTTGATATGAAAATTTAGTCATCAACACTTTAACGGCTCGCCATGGCATCCTTCGGTCAGTTATTAACAACATCTCGCACAAGCCGCATCATATCGAGTACGTCCAAGGTTCTGTCGTCCCCAAGATTCAACTAGTGCAGAGTGACGATGGACGTATCGCCGAGACAGTAATCACCGAGATGCTGTACCGACCTATTGCTCTAGACAGAACGCTTCCTGTTCGATGGGTTATTCTCCACGATCAGGAAGAGTTTAGAGCATATGCTATAGGTCATCATATTGCAATTGATGGACTTTCCATGAGTATCCTATCTAAAGAATTTCTCACGTTGTTGTATAAGCCTGAGTGTGCTCTCAGAGCTGCTGTTGAATTTAACAACATGCACATGCTAGAGGTAAATATTAGCCTTTTCGCTTATCTCCTCACTAGTGCTAACTGTCGTTGAATATAGCGCGGGTGGACAACCTCGCCAGCCTATAACAGCAGCCGTGACATTCTGCTTAGTCAGGTGCAGGACACGTACCACGGTCCCTGGATCAAATCTGATTATCCAGAGAATTCTATAAAAAGCGTGTCTCAGGCGAATTATCGCGAGATTGATGTCTGGGAAACACTCCTTAAATCGGTTGGTCTCCGTCTTTTGATCACCTACGGGATCCTGTTTATTTTACTCACATCTGGATTACTCGTTACTTCATGTCTTCAAGCTAATTTTTCCCTTAAGGAACTCGCAGAATGGAGTAAGATGTACAAGACATCTTGGTTCCGGGTAGCCACCACATTTGCCGGTCTCATAGTTGCAGATCGTACTCGACCTCCACTTGGCTGCGAACCAGCGCTTTCAATGGGATTTGGGTCCCGCCCACCGGCCATGGCTAACTGCGTGGGACAGTTTGCCAGCGCCTTGCCTGTGAAAATACCGCTGTGGCAAGTTGCTCATGATGGGGACGGTACTTTCCGATCCCTTGTTTCCGCGGTTGGGAAAAACATTAGCGACGTGAAGAAAAATGAGCTTTTTCCAGCCGTAGAAATAGCCGAGGCTATCCGTGAGACCGGCTCTGACTACACGCCGCCTCGTGTGGCCGTCACTTACTCGCCGAAACTTGCTGACGCAGGTTGTCGTCTCTTTCCCGTCAATGGGGTTTGGGATCTTTTTTTCTGCTTCTTGGAGTCTGAAGAGGATGTCAAAGTTGGTATTATCTATGACCCAACAATATTTTCTGCGCTGGACGTTCGCGACATGAAGACTCTGTGGGTGCGTCTGGCCGCTATCAGCAAATCCAGCAATGCCATGGTGCGGGACATGCTCGAATGGTTGCCCGAGCATACATCTTTACCTATTGTCCCTTTGAAGTCTCAGAGAAATCCGTTACGTCACATACACCATTGGTTCGACGCTCACGCCCAGACGAATCCAGATGCTGAAGCCCTCAGCTCTGGTGAGCAAGACATATCCATAACCTATGGAGGACTCTACGCATCAACTGAACTAAAGGCAAAGTGTAGGTGAACACCACGGATCACATCATCTTCCGTATAATCTGGTTCTTGGTTGACGTGCATCCTTTACAGTTTTGTTATACAATGGCATCAGTGCCGGTGACAGAGTCCTTGTGAAATTGGAACGAGGATTCCAAACCCTGGAATGGATGCTCGGAATCCTGAAGAGCGGTGCCGCATTTATCTACGTCGATGTGGACTCGCCCAAAAATCAAGAAGATTTCATCCTAGAGAACGCTGGACCCAGCCTTGTCATTAACAAGGCGCTAGTGGAAGAGTATTCCGAGCGTGTCATGGGGGAGCCGTTTGATTGCGACCTCGCGACACCCAAATACGGCACTTCAGATGATGATCTCGCATACATCATCTACACATCCGGCTCCACTGGCAAACCCAAGGGAGTTATGGTCGAGCATGGCAACATCGCCTGCTTTGTCAAAGCTTCGACAAGCGCATACAGATGCGGGTTTGGAACGAGAGTTCTGCAGCTGGCATCTTTCACCTTTGATGGATCCATTCTAGAATGGACCACAGCACTGTGCACTGGGGGGTGTTTGTGCTTTGCTGAGAGCCCAAAGCACCTTGTCGGCGAGTATCTTGCTGACGTCATCGAAAAGAACAGGGTCTGATATGCAAATCACTCCCTCAGCACTGGGGACTTTGCCGGTTTCTCGGAGCTTGTCATGTCTCCGGCTCATCTCAGTGGGTGGCGAGGCAGGATCCCGCGGTATCTTTGAGCGATGGCACTCTCGAGTCGATATTGTCAACGCATATGGTCCAACCGAAGCTGCCATTGCCGTTTCCTTTAATCGCATCAACAGGAGCGACCTTCTTCCAGATATAATCAGCGTCGGTCGTGCAAACAAAGGGAGTGAGCTCTACATTTGTGCCGAGAACTTTAGACCAGTCTTGGGGCAGGATAGTGTAGGCGAGATTTGCATTTCTGGTTCTCAGGTGGCAAGAGGATACTGTCAGCTCCCGATCCAAACAGCCAAAAGCTTTTCCGTCCACGAGGATGGTAACCGGATGTACCGAACGGGGGATCACGGAAAGATTCTAAGCGATGGCTCGTTGGTGGTGCTTGGGAGAGTCGATCGAGAGTTCAAAGTTCGTGGCTATCGTATCAGACCAGAGGAGATTGAAGGAGCAATTCTGAGTGCCAAGGTGGGGGTTTCAGAAGCGTCCGTTCTGATTTCTGAAGAAGGCACAGAAATGATCGCTGCTGTCACACCTGACTCAGTCTCGCAAAGCCGATTATTTGCCAGTCTCAGGTCGAAACTTGTCAACTACAAAGTGCCCTCCCGGATTGTCAAGCTTGGCCGCATGCCAAAGAATGCCAGTGGTAAGCTCGACCACCCCGCTATTCGACAAGAGATCAGGGCTGCTCTTGCAAGGGACAGTCACATTGATGGTACAAGTAACACTGAAGTCTTGAGCGACGAGGACGATATCGAGACTCGTGAACGCAATAGAGAGCAAGACGTGGGCAAAATCTGGACCAGGTTACTGCACCGAAACAGTTCTCCTGCTTCAAATGTCAACTTTTTCGATATTGGAGGCCACAGCCTCCTGGTTCCTCAACTTCACGACGCACTCAAACAAGCATTTCCGGGAAAGGCTGTCCGATTAGTCGATCTCTTTCACCAGTCAACTATTGCTCAACAAGCTGTTCTGCTCGGTGATGATCCAAAAATTGGAGCAACCAAACCTACATATACAAAGCGCAATAAGAAGCACACGCACGTTTGTCGAGAACGCAAAGACAGCAGCGACAGCAGCAGCAGCGCCTGTAGAAGCTGTTTTGAGACAAAAATCCCGAAGCTGGCAACCAACTCCGATAAGGAAGTCTCCGAGCACGTCGCCATTGTCGGTCTGGCAGGTCGCTTCCCTGGGGCAATGTGTCCGGATGAATTCTACGACAACTTGGTAAAGGGGTATTCGGGCATCAGATCGTCTGCCTCATCAATCGCACACGAAACACTAGATGGGAATGTCTGGGTCCCGCAAGCAGGAGTTTTAGACAACATCGAGGATTTCGACCATCAGTTCTGGAACCTCACCAGAGAGGAGGCCACAGAGATGGACCCTCAGCAACGCCTGTTCCTCGAGATGGCAGATGAGGCGTTGCGAGATGCAGGAATCGACTTCAAGGTAGCCAATCCCGACTTTGGTTCACGTGTGGGCATCTTTGTCGGGTCGGCCAACAACAGCTACCACGTCTACACCGAGTCTGTCTCGTCCGACTCCTTCCTCAAGGAGAATCGAGGCCTCGTTGCTCCATCCATCTCTGCCCGGACGGCGTACCAACTAAACTTTAGTGGGCCAAATGTCACGGTCCAAACTAACTGCGCCAGCAGTACCGTCGCCCTTTCCTTAGCATGTGATGCTCTACGTCTGGGTCGCTGTGAGATTGCCGTTGTGGGTGGTATCTCTGTGCAGCTTTTCGAAGGCGGATATGTCACGCAAGAGGGTCAAATCTTCTCACCACAGGGTGTTTGCCGACCATTTGATGCTAAAGCCGATGGCACGGTTCCTGCAGATGCCGTTGCCGCCGTCGTGTTAAAACGTTACTCTGCAGCGGTACAGGACAGTAGCTCCGTGTACGCCCGTATCCTCGGTACCGGGATTGGCTCCGACGGCGCACGAGAGAAAGCTGGCTACCAGGTCCCATCCCCCAGGGGCCAGGCAGAAGTTATAAAGTCGGCTTGGCGTACGGCAGGTATATCGCCTAATCGCCTTTGCTATGTAGAGCTTCACGGGAGTGGCACTCCTGTAGGCGATGCTCTCGAAGTCGAAGGCTTGACTCTGGCGATGAGGGAACTTACTGGTAGGCCAGGCAAAAATATCACTGTCGGCTCAACCAAGGGAAATATCGGCAACACACAACACGCTTCCGGACTCGTGTCACTAATCAAGCTATGCAAGTCTATGCAAGCGGGCTTGATTTCCCCGACACGAGGACTGGATAGTCCTAATCCAATGATCAATTCTAGCTCTAACTTGGCACTGGCAACAAAAATGACCGAACTAAACAGGGATGATCTGCTTGCAGTGTCTGCTTCTGGTTGGGGCGGCGTGAACTCTCACTTTGTCCTAGCTTTTCCCCACAGACATCTGCAAAAAACTTCGACAGGCGTCGCTCCAAGCAGGCAATTCAACAGAGAGACTTTGCAAGCACCTAGGTTGCGTCGCGGCAACGGCTATTAGATTTAGCGTGATAGAGGTTTAATTTAATATAGAGTAACAAACTATATTGTAGTTTGCAACGTGCCGGTCTGTGCTTTATAAAAGAGTAAAAGCCGTACAGAAAGAAATATACGTCGGGAATCATTGCACCACTTATAGCGAGTTTAAGGCCTTTCAAAGATCTAGTGATGATCTTTGTAGGTAGGTTAACTGGAATCTAGACTGCGTGCGTAGTGCGCGCGTAGGGTCTTATCTGGTTATTTCGGACGAAGATTATATACCACCGGAAATCCACACCGATGCGCTCTTTAACCAGACTAGCTTATCTTTACTATGGAGGCAAAGCTCCGACACCGCTATTACTTTTGATAGCAGCGAATTATTTTCGGAAGCGAAATTGACCATCAGCAGCAGGAGTTTAACCGATTCTCCCAAAAAGACGACAACAACCCGCTAGAATAAAGAAGCAAGACTATTAGCAATCACAACAGAAAGCGGATTCTACAACTATGTTCGCCTCGTCCAAGACACCAGCCTGGTCACTTCCAGAGCCGCAGCTTAGTGTTGTGCGCCCCGGCATCTCGCTCTTAAAGCCATTATCACGTCGTGGCGAAGGCCCTGGTCTAATTGTCCTGTGTCCGGATGCCGCAGACTCGCTGACGATCACCAACGGTGTGCCTTGGCCGCTTATAAAATGGGCCGAGGAAGGTTACGCTGTCGCTGAGATACAGGCCCGGGCGGTTGTCGACGCTGCCGCCGCTGTCACCGCTGTCCATGATGCTCTAAGGGCACTTTCAGATTGCAATAAATGCGCCCCGAAAGCTAAGGTAGGGCTTGTTGGTATGTGTCACTCTGCTTCGCCGTAGTCTAGTTAATTCTAACGATCTGTCCCTTATGCAGCTTACAGCGCGTTACTGTGGAACAGCGTGGCTGCAGCCATCCCGCAGTTTACAGAGGTTGCTGGGGCTGTCATATATGCAGAAGCCTCGGAACAGGCCACGGTTTCTGTATCGGCTACGCCGCGCTTGCTTCACCTCGGCGGTCCCTCATCTGCAGGCCGCGCTATGGAGCGATCCGAGGGCCTAACACAGTACCGGTATCCCAACACAAAATCGTATCGATTCGCGATCCCATTTCAAGACGACTTTGATTACTCTGCAGAGGCCGTGGCACACACCCGCAGCCTCACCTTCCTCAAACCCCTTGTGAGCGGGCCCTTTTTTGACCTCGAGACCTTGTGGGAAGAGCACACCTTCTATGAGTTTGAAGACCGTTCCGTCGAGCATACCATGAGCACCATGGTCCAAGAGCCCTACGTAAATCACATCCCGACGGTAAGGTAGTCAACATGCTGACACCCGCTGGCCATCAAATAAGGGAAATGTGCTGACCACTAGGTGTCCCACTTGCTGCAGATTACAGGCGGCATCGGTCGAGCAGATCTGACTTCATTCTATGGAAATCACTTTATCTTCACCAATCCTCAGAATGCCGCGATGGAACTTGTCAGCCGAACCATTGGCATCGACCGTGTCATCGATGAGTTCCTCTATAAATTCACCCATGACAGCATCATTGATTGGCTGTATGTATACTACTAAAGAGGCTGTTGATTGGTCGCTAATATAAAATCACGTCAAGGCTTCCAGGCATTCCGCCCACCGGAAAATGGGTAGAGGTCCCATTCACTGCTGTCGTGAACATTCGCGGCGATCGCTTGTATCATGAGCACATCGCCTGGGATCAGGGCACACTTCTGGCCCAGCTTGGTTTGCTGCCTGAGTACTTGCCCTTTCCGTATCCCGTCCCCGGCAAGGCACCTTCTTCTAAGGATGAGCCGGAGAGAAAGTACGAGTACCGTTTACCTGTCGCGGGCATTGAGACTGCGGCTAAGCTAAGGGATAAGAATTCTGGGCCATCAAATAAGATGTTCGAATTCGCCGTCCGAGAATGCTAGCTACAAACTTATGTAGTGAGTATGTAGTAATTATTACATGGCTTTATGTTAGTCTGTTAAGTTTAGGCCTGTACGAGTGTTGGCGCAATTTTCCTACGCGGCATTTTGTACTCGCTTATTTTACTACTCTGTACTCCGTAATTAGACCAAGTTGTCGAATAAACCAAGTTCAAATAGGAAAGATGTAAGGACATATAGCGCAAGATAAAAAGATTGTTAAGTGTAAAGGTTAAAGGAGGCTATACATGGCGGTCATATGACGTGATGCATTGTAAGGAGTAGGAGGCTAAATAGGGTATAGTGTAAGCAGAAAGTGTTTTGTGTACGGAGTACGGTGTGGCTTCTACTCCGTGCACCACTAGTCTGTCACGCACGTTCTGCGTAATCACCAGTGTAAGACCCGTAGGTAATCCTTGTGGGATATTCGTCCGGACCAGTTGCACGTATCGTAGTAAGCTCTAAGGCCTTCAGAAGATCTAGTGATGATATTTCGTTCGGTGGTTGACTGATTAAAGACCAGACTGTGCGCAGTATGCGCGCAGATCAGGGCTTCGTCTTATCTAGTAATTTCGGCGGCCGAGGTCAAAGTACGCCTTAAGAATGTAATTTAGGCATAGGGCCTACTATAAGGTTAGCTATTATATAGCGTCCGCTATGCATGCAAAGACCTACGCTCTTAAGAGATTATATATATGCCTAAAGAGGGCGTTTTGTAGGATTTGCCTTTATAGGGAAGTTTATAAAGACTTAAGAATAGCTTTAGTTTAATATTGCTTATAAGTAATCGTTAACTAGCTATTATATAAAGATATAAACTATTGCATTAACCTACTATGCTAGTAGGTTAAAAAGGACTAAAGAAGTAAGAGTAGTTTTATAAAGTATAGATGAAATTGTTTAAAAAATATAGGATACACTTACTCTTTAATACTTTTAAGCAATAAAAAAGCCGCGTTATTAAACGCTTAAATAAGTTTTAAAAACTTGCTTAACCTTACTTTAATAATAAGGTAAGCAACGTTTAAAAGCAAATAAAAAGACGTCTTAATAGCAAGGCGCCTTTGCCGCTAGGTTAGTAATAGTTTTATAACTAGTAGGCAACAAACAGCTACTAACGCCTTTATCTAGCCTGCTAATAGTTAAGAGCCTTAGCTTTACACTACTATTTATAGTTAGCGTGCACTATACCCTAGTGCCCTTAGTATTTAAGGCTAGCCTCTTTATAACACTTATTAGCAGCAACCTAAGCGTTCTTTAACTAGGATCTAAGCCGCACGCCCCTTAAAGAGCTCTTACAAACTAGACGACCCTTACATTAGGCAAGATCCGGCGTTTACTACTACTATAGACTAAGCAGTACGTGTGCGCTTCTACGTTACCTAAATGCAGTCGCACTAGCGAGCGGTCTGCAACCGTTCGGCGATAGCTAATAACCTAGGGCACTTAACTCTTTTTCCTACCTTATACAGGAGGTTTTTTAAACAAGCAAGTAGCTACCGCGTATGCACCTCTAAGCTAACAAGGGCGTTACCTAGCAAGGAGGGGGATAGTGTAAGAGTATTCTACACACATAACCCTACGCACCGGTTCGGCAACTAGTCGCTTACTAAGCGTTAGACTTAACAAACTATCTTAACGTGTTGCACGGGACTAGTATAGCTACTAAGCTACGCTACGCTATACTAGGGTTGCGCTACACCGCATCTCCTAGCTATGTATAAATTAACTAGCAAGCCTTTGCCTACTAGTCTTTTATAGTTTGTTAAGTTAAAGTCTTAATACAATAGTACAGACTAGTTAAGCCTTTGTAACTACGCATTGCACACTAACCTTTATATAAACCTAGTTAAATAAGTTTTTACTATCTTTTAAAGCTATTACTAGGTTAGCTTTATAACCTTTAAGACTAACATTTATAATGCCTTTTATTGCTTTATAGATTTCTTTAAGACGTAAGCTAGCTTAAAAATTTAAGCAATTAGATGTAATAAAGGCATAGAGTTTTAACTTATAGCTTAGCTTTTTTAAACTTTTAAACTTTAACTCTAAGTAGCGGCTTATAGCACTGCTTTAATTATTATTGCTTAAAAGTCTGTTTAGTAGAATGGTACTAGTAAGCGCGTAAGACGTACGCTTCTTAATAAAGCATACGCAATCCTTATTTTGTTAAGACTTTATTTATCTCTTTAGCCTTTTGCTATTAAATCTATAGTTATAGTGGTTAACCTACTTTCTTTACAATTAAACCCTAACTACTAAACCCCTTAGTACTGTTTATTTAAGTCTCTTAGGCTAGATAATGCAGCTACGCTATATATCTAGCACCTTTACACCTTTAGCTGCCGCACTTACGTGTATATAAAAACAACTAATTGTAAGTTGTCTACTAAGTTTGCAAAGTAAGCGCAAGTTAGCCGCCTAATCGGCTACATCGGTTGCTACGGCCGAATCTTTTAAGTCTATTTCCTAAACACGTATAAGATTGTACGCATGTCTTTTATCTGCTTTTATAATAAGCTAAAGCCTTTTTTAGCTTATAAAGAATAGCTTATTAATAGTATTATTAACTTTAAACTAAACTACCTGCCTCTTAATAGCAGAAAGTTGCTAAAAGCTAATAAAGCCTTATTATTAAATTCTGCCTTAACTCCTTTTCCCCCTTTAAATGCAAACTAACGATTTAATACTCCTTTTATTAACTTTAGGACCCTTAATAAATTACCGTCCTTAACCGCTTATAAACTAGCATCTACTACTACTAAACACACCTTTAGCCTATTCTTTACAGTCTTAGAATAGTACTTAACACCTAGCTTAGACCTTATATTATATTCTTTTTAATAATCTTTTATACCGATTTTAGTATTAACTGTAAGCTCTTGTTTTTCTTGCCTATATAGCCTTAAGTTATTTATAGTTAAAGTTACTATTACATCTTTATCTTAGTCCTCTCTTAAGCTCTTTATATATAATAGGCGTATCTTAAAGGCTACTAAACCTAATTTTATTAATTTTATTTATTAGCTATAGTCGACGCTTAAGAATCTATGCATCTTAAAAGCTGCTCCTATCGACGCTGCTGCTGCTTTTATTAATGCAGTTACTGCTCTAGCTAAGCTAAAAGTGTTAAAGATGTTAGTATAGAAGCGTAAAAGCGTTACCTATAAACATATTACTATAAAACTACGTTGCTATAATCTTATAGATTATTATATACTAGCTAGTTTTAAAACCTATGCTTGTGTAGGCTTTACTAATCTACCCACTTTTAGCGCGGTTAATATAAACGTCTTAATGCTTTATCTAGCTGCCTTAAAGGCCTTGCTTAAACTTAATCTAATTTAGTAAGGGTATTCTACACACGCGTCCCTACGCACCAGTTCGGCAACTAGTCGCTTACTAAGCGGCGGACTTAACGAACTATCTTAACACGTTACACGGGACTAGCATAGCCACTTAGCTACGCTACGCCCTACTAGGTTTGCGCTATACCGCATCTTCTAGCCACGTATATATTAGCTAGTAGGCCTTCGCCTACTAATCTCTTATAGTTTATTAAGTTAAAGTCTTAATACAATAGTACAAACTAGTTAAGCCTTTGTAACTACGCATTGCACACTAGCCCTTTACATTCTTTAACTTCTTTTCTATAAGGAGCAATGTCCGATTATAAGGCGGCTACTTTGCGATTAGCACGCAAACTGTTAAAAGCTAAGGATGTGCTAAGGCAAAGAAACTACCCTTATTAGCAGACGCAAAGCACCTAATTAAGCTAGAAGACAGCGTAAAGGTGCTATATAGCCCTTTATACCTACTATCTTTTGCCTAGTAAAAGGAGCTCCGCCGCTTTATTAATAAGTTGTTAGCAAATAGGCGGATTGCCTATAGCAATAGTCTAGCCGAAGCCCTAGTAATCTTTGTCCTAAAGAAGAATAGTACTCTTTATATATACGTTAACTACTAAGGTTTAAATTAGGTAACTAAGAAGGACCGCTACCCTCTTTTATTAATTAGTAAGCTATTAAATTGCTTAGACAGTATAAAGGCATTCTTTAAGGTAGATATAAAGGAAGCATACTATAAAATCTAGGTTAAAGCCTTTAATTAGTAGAAGACCGCTTTCTAAATAAAATACAAGCTCTTTAAGTTTTATATTATGCCCTTTAAACTAACTAACGCGCTAGCTATATTTTAAGCATATATCTACTGCGTACTAGCAAGGCAAGTAGGCATAGTCTGCAAGGTGTACCTAGATAACATCTTAATCTACTCTTAGACTAAAAAGAAGTATAAGAAGCACCTTTAATTAGTTTTTAAGCGGCTAAAGGCCGTGTAGCTATATATAAATCTTAAGAAGTACGAATTCTTTAAAGAGGAAATTAATTTCTTAAGGTTTATTATTACTATAAAGAGGCTAGCTATAAACCTTAAGCAAGTTAAAGCTATTACTAATTAAAAGGCCTCTAAGTGCGTATAGAATATACAATCCTTCCTAAGGTTTGCAAACTTTTATAGACGCTTTATTTCTTACTACTCTTACATTATATAAGCCTTAACAAAGTTAATAAAGATAAGCCTTAGCTTGCTATATAAGCGTAGAGCCGTTACTATACAACTGTTTATATTAACTAAAAAGGCAAAGGTTGCTTTTAAATTGCTAAAGATAGCATTTATAATAGCAACAATTCTCTACTACTATAATAATACAAAGCTTACGTAGGTAGAAACAAATGCGTTAGGCTACGCTATCTCTAGCATTATCTTTTAGCTTATAGATAGTAAGTAGCA
>NW_014040570.1:0-4447 GCF_000143105.1 Grosmannia clavigera kw1407 | reverse complement strand
CCTACGATAAAGAGTGCCTCCCGCACTCTCTTAGAGTGCAGAAGGCAAGAATTAGCTATTGAATATACGGCTGCTTCCTCCTGTTAAGAAGATACCTTCTTGCCTGCTTAACTTACCTAGCCTACCTAAGTATACCTTTAACAACTACCTTAATAGCTAAAGGCTTTACGCACTTTATATACTAATATATAGAACTAGTATATAGCATAATACTAAAGGGTATAGTCTTTAACTAAAGAAGTATATTTACTAGCAAATTTTAAAGTAAATATTACTATTAAACTAGAATCTATAAGTAGCTATTAACTATATTTTACCCTTAGATAAATAGGTAAATAAAGAGATCTAACTAGACGTTAAAGTAGTACTTACGCTGCTTTATAATAAAAAAGCAATTAAATTAGCCTTCTTTATTGTTTTTAACGTAGTACGCTTATAATAACGCTATTAATATAATAACTAAAATTAGCCTATTTAAAGCGCTATATAGTTAGAAACTAAACTTATAAACTTACCTTAAAGGTAGTATAACTATAAAAAAAAAGTAAGATATACGTAATATAGTCTTAGTAGTGTATAACTACTTAGAAAAACTAAAAGCTATATAAAAAAGGTTAGTAGCAAACTAGAAGCATGCAATAAAACACTAAAAGCGTTACTATAATATACGCTACTAGCTTATAAGCTTTATAGTAAGAGAGCTAGTAAGCCTTTTTATAAAAAACTTTTACTTAAAAACAAAAAGTTAGCATTAAGATGCATTAAGCTCTTTAGAATCTTTAAGACTATAAGTAGATAGGCATATTAACTAGCACTACTAAAATAATATAGCTAACTATACAACGTTTTCTTAGTCTTACTATTAAAGCACTAAAAAAGTAAGGTAGGCGTAGAATAAGCGCCTTTAACAATGCTAGCGTTAGAAAACCTAGATAATAAATAAGAAGTAAAAGCAGTCTTAAATAAAAAACATAAGGCTAGCTAGACTAAATACTTAGTACGTTAGATAGGCTAGCTAACTAAATATAACTAGTAAGTGCTAAAAGAAGATATAAAAAATGCGTACATAATAATTAAGCAGTATATGCGTAGTAAGCGCGTAAAAATAAAAATATATAAGTAAGAGCTTAAATTAATTTAACTAGCTAAAAGGCCTTATAAAAGACTATACAAAACTATCTAAGAAGCCTTTAAAGCAACGCTACGCTAGCTACTACCTTAGCATAAGCTTTATTTATAATATACGCCTTTGCTACTACCTTAAGAAAAGCATTAAAAGCTATAGTAAGAGTAGTATAACTAGTGTTATTAAGCATTAGGCATAGTAGCTAAGAAAGCTACTAAAAGGTTAAAGTAGTAGGCCTAGGTAGTAAAGATAAAGAAGGCGTATATAGTAATAGTAGGTGCATTTAAGCTAATAAAGCCTACTAGGCCTTTACCTAGCAAGCTATCTTTTAAGCCTTCTTTTAAGCCTTAATGCTTTAATAAAGATTAAGCTTTACTTATATAACATTAGCAGCTAACAACACCTTTAGCAACGTAAGCTGCTACTACTTATCTACCTATAACAAAGTAATAACAAAAGCACCTATAGTACGCGCAAGTGCTGCGCACACTATAGGCAAACCCTAGCTATAAAGCTTCTTATTAAGGCTACATAGCACTATCTTAAAGTTAGCCTAGTTGCTAACTATTAGCGGGAAAACTTGCATCTTATTAGCTACTAAAGCTGCTTATAGCTACTAAAAAGAACTTACCCTACAACACTTATGCTTGCTAGCATAGCAGCCGTCGTAGCGCTTAGCGCTAGCAACGCTATAAATACACGGCATAGCTATAAACCTAGGCAACTCTGCAGAGAGAGTCGTTAAAAAGCGGTGTAGGCACCGCATGCACAACAAGCCGTCTAAGGCAACCTAAGGGTAAGCTAGTAGCGTAGCCGCCACTAACCCTAGAAGCGCTGGACTAGTAAAGGCAGCTCCTATACCTTAACGAGCCACTAAAGGCCTAACTAAAGGTATAGCGCACGCCGCAGTCCGCGCCAAACAACAAACTAGGCTAGCGTAAGCCTTGCGCGCACGTTGCGCGCGGCTAGAACTAGCACCTTAGCTAGAGGGCAAAGAGTGTTAGGGAGCAAAGGCTAGGGCCGCAGCGGGTATTAGAGCGCTAAAGGCGCTTACCGCAGGCATAGGAACGTTAGAATTAAGAGCAGCCATGTTGCTACTAGAAGACGAATTTGTTGTTTCTAGAAGAAGTAACTAGATGCTAGACCCTATAATAATCTAATTTAACTACAAGACTAACCTCCTAAATAAAAGGAACTAAAGGCGCCTTAAGTTGCCTTTAATAGCAATCTTAGCAAGCACAAAGGGGCCGCCGCAAACGGACAAGCACTACCACTACCAGGAACAAAGGCTGCAAGCCTTTCGTCAAGACCTGCCTTAGGGGAGTTAAGCACAGGAGAAGAGCAATTGTAACGCCGCCCTAGGAAGGGGACCGACGCAGGCTACGCGCAAGCCGTACGCAGTATGCGCATAGCGTATTAGATGCACATCGTAAACTAGAAGCGGTGCTTATGGCGCAGGCTGCGTGGCGCAGTCTGTGCACAGGCTACAGCACGTGCTAGCGCACAGGCCAAGTAGAAACGGGGTCGCGCCTGTCCTGCGCACTTGGTGCGCTAGAGGTGCGCCTACGATAAAGAGCGCCTCCCGCACTCCCTTAGAGTGCAGAAGGCAAGAATTAGCTATTAAATATACGGCTGCTCTCTCTTGTTAAGAAGATACCTCCTTGCCTGCTTAACTTACCTAGCCTACCTAAGTACACCTTTAACACTTACTTCTTACTATATCTTATAAGCTGTTAGCTTATATAAGTAATAAGTAACTAGTTGTTACTTACTGTCTATAAGCTAGGAAATAATGCTAGAGATAGCGTAGCTTAATGTATTTGTTTCTACCTACGTAAGCTTTATATTATTATAGTAGTAAAGAATTGTTACTATTATAAATGTTATCTTTAGCAATTTAAAAGCAACCTTTACCTTTTTAGTTAATATAAATAGTTGCGTAGTAACGGCTTTGCGTTTACGTAGTAAGCTAGGGCTTATCTTTATTAATTTTATGAAAGCTTGCATAATGTAAGAGTAGTAGGAAATAAAGCGTTTATAGAAGTTTATAAACCTTAGGAAGGATTGCACGTCTTATACATACTTAAGGGCCTTTTATTTAGCAATAGCTTTAACTTACTTAGGGTTTATAGCTAGCTTCTTTATAGTAATAATAAACCTTAAGAAATCGATTTCCTCTTTAAAGAATTTACACTTCTTAGGATTTGTATATAACTATATAGCCTCTAGCTACTTAAAAACTAATTAAAGGTGCTTATTATACTCCTCTTTAGTGTAGAAGTAGATTAAGATGTTATCTAAGTATACCTTATAGACTATACTTACTAGCCTTACTAGTACGCGGTAAATATATGCTTAAAATGTAGCTAGCATATTAGTTGGTCTAAAAAGTATAATATAAAACTTAAAGAGCTTATATTTCGTTTAAAAAGTAGTCTTCTACTAATTAAAGGCTTTAACTTAGATTCTATAGTACGCTTTCTTTATATTTACCTTAAAGAATACCTTTACGCTATCTAAGTAATCTAATAGCTTACTAATTAATAAGAAGGGGTAGTAGTTCTTCTTAGTTACTTAATTTAGACCCTAGTAGTTTAATATATATATATAAAGTACTATTCTTCTTTAAGATAAAAATTACTAAAGCTTTAGTTAGACTATTGCTATAGGCAATCTGCTTGTTTACTAACAATTTATTAATAAAGTAGTAAAGCTTCTCTTACTAAGTAAGAGATAGCAAGTATAAAAGGCTATATAGCACTTTTACGCTATCTTTTAGCTTAATTAAGGACTTTGCGTTTGCTAACAAAGGTAGTTTCTTTACTTTATTAGTATTAAACACTTTAGTAAATAGTTATATATAAAATAGTAGTTGCTAGCTAAGGTTTAGTAGAGCTAGATTATTATTTATAGTAAGGATATCTAGTTTATAAAAACTTAAATCTAACTATATTAAGTAAATAACAAATAACTTTTTACTATTATATAAGCGTTAGCTTATTTGCATAAAGATTTTAAAAACTATAATAGCAAATAACTAAGCTTATTAAATAGTATTAATAATAACGCTTAAAAACCCTAGTCCCTTATAACTTAAGATAATATCTTTATAGTTAGCGCTTACTTAGTAAACAGCTATAAAGACTTATATTAACGCGTAAAAGACCCTATTCTTTATTAGTATAATAGTTAGCTTATATAAGCTATAAGCTTATAGTGCTTTTCTATTAATAAAGACTAGGTTTAAGTTTAAGTGCTACTAAAGTAGCTTTAAACTAAGCTATTAAACAACCCTTTAAGTTAACTACGTTTAAGTTAGTA
>NW_014040571.1:0-1349 GCF_000143105.1 Grosmannia clavigera kw1407 | reverse complement strand
GAAGCAAAAGCCTGACTTAAGGGGCCTTCGCCCGCATCGTCGTTATCTAGTTGCTTGTAATCCTCCTCTAAGAGACCATTGTCTTCGTTCTCTACTTCTTCAACAATAGGGTTAAGGGGGTTCTCGACTATTACCTTAAAGCTGCTCTCTTCCTGCGCACTACGTGCGTGCGACGTTTGCTTTGTAGTCTTTTAAGGTGCTATTGCTCCTTCTGCCTCCTAACTTAGGTAGCCTAATAGTAGAAGAATTAAGAATTGTTAAAGGTGTACTTAGGTAGGCTAGGTAAGTTAGGCAGGCAAGAAGGTATCTTTTTAATAGAAGAAAGCAGCCGTATATTTAATAGCTAATTCTTGCCTTCTACACTCTAAGGGAGTGCGGGAGGCGCTCTTTGTCGTAGGCGCACCTTTAGCGCACCAAGTGCGCAAGACAGGCGCGACCTCGTTTCTACTTGGCCTGTGCGCTAGCACGTGCTGTGGCCTATGCGCAGACTGCGCCATGCAGCCTGCGCTACTAGCACCGCTTCTAGTTTATAATGTGCATTTAATACGCTATGCGCATACTGCGTACAGCTTGCGCGTAGCCTGCGTTGGTCCTCTCCCTAGGGCGGCGTTACATTATTCGTTATAAGTAGTTATACTATCTTTACTAATGTAGTCTCATGACCCTATAAGCAGTTCTAGGACAAGTAGCGTCTGATTATATAATAAAAGCTTATTTACCTCTATCTACTCGTAATAGGATGATACATGTAGGATTCGTTAGGATATATAGCGATTCGTCCTCTTTTCATTTTGCCTTATCCACCTACTGTAGCACAACTAATCTAAGGGGCCTATAATAATTTCTCCATTACTGATAATTATCAAGGCTAGCCTTAAAACCCTTTAATATCTTTACACCCATTTAGCCGGGGGAGCTAATAATTGTTTTATTTTTAGAAAACCATTGGCATCATTCGAGCTCCTAATAGTTAATACTCTAGCGTTAAACTTCTTTCCTAAGCTAATTTTAACCAAATAAAATTTGAAAAAATCTTCCTCTTAATAACAAAAACCAGGCGTAAAAAAAAGAAATAAAACCCTTGGTTTTTTTTTTCTATTTTAACCTGTTATTTTTATTTTTTAAGGGAAGTTAAGGGGGATTATAACCGAAGTTTCACCAAAAGCTCGGCCCAAAAACTTTTTAAAAAAAAACCAGGGGTTAAATTTTATATTATAAAAAAACCCTTAAAAAAAAAAAATCTTTATAAAGGAGGAAATTTTACCCTCTTATAAAGGGGGGTTATTAAGATTTCCGGGGGGGGCCTCATTTTACACCCTCTGTTTTTTTCTATTAATGGGGGGCGTGTG
>NW_014040572.1:0-25234 GCF_000143105.1 Grosmannia clavigera kw1407 | reverse complement strand
AGGGGAAGCCACACGTTGGGATATGCGCGCGCAGGAGAGGAAAAAGATGGTTTTTTTACCCCTTTTTTTTTTTTGTATCTTTGAGCCTTTAAACACTTCTAAAACCCATTACTATAAAGGAAGGAAATCTTTCGAGAGTTTTTTTTAAAAATTTTTGGTTTTTGGAAAAGGGGCGGCCTTAAACAGCCCCCTTAATTTTTTAAACCCCTTTTTTTCCCCGGCGCCGGGTATTTTTACGGGGGGTTACCGAACGCTCCCCGATTATTTTAGGGTGGAAAAACAGGGAATTCCTTTAAGCCCTTTGTTATACCTAAGTCTAATGGGTTTTAAATAATTTTAACAGTTTTTTTCTTTTAATTATAAGAGTACCTATGAAAAAAGCAATTTGGCTTAGTTCCTTTTTAAATTTAATATGTAAATAGTTTTAAAAGAAGACAATGATAGTTATAAAAGTATTAGGAAGTCTGCCTTAATCTCTAATAAAGCTTTACGATTTCTATAGTACGAATAAAAGTTATGTCATAAGGATTGGGCATAAGGGTTAGGGTCGAGACCTTAAGCTCATCCGAGTTGCTATAAGCGCTCTCTAATATTCCGTCTAGGCATCTTAATGAGCGCGTTTCGGATATAGTGCAGCATATCTCCTCTATAGATTACGCAGCTAAGTAATGTAGTAACTAGGGCTTCTAAACGTATTAAGGAGTAGATAGAAGTGATGCTTCCTAGCCTATAGCTAAGTATCGCGAGTCTTAAAAGCTGCTAGGTGTCTTAAAGGTCAGTTCGCTGCCTCTTATTATGATAATATCTTAACTGCAAAAGCTATCTTCGTTAGAGTCCTCGCAGCGGGTGCGCCTTCCTAATGCTCGGGTTGCTCTTAGGTCTAGAAGCTGTAGCTATAGGTGTACTATTCGATACAATAAGCGATTTTCTAGCGTCAGTCGATCATTTTCAACAATAAGGTCCCCTACCATCTGGTATGGGGTAGGCATAATCGTCTACGATATAGGGGCCTTCGTCCGCATCGTCGAGATCCAGTCGCTTATAATCCTCCTCTAAGAGAGGTAAAGTTATCGATCTCAGGCTATCAGGCGATAGGGTTGAGAGGGTTCTCGACCGTCGGCCTAGATCAGCTCTCTTCCTGCGCACTACGTGCGTGCGACGTTTGCTTTGTGGTCTTTCGAGGTGCCATTGCTCCTTCTGCCTCCTAACTCGGGTAGCCTAATGGTAGAAGAATTAGGAATTGTTAAAGGTGTACTTGGGTAGGCCAGGTAAGTCAGGCAGGCAAGGAGGTATCTTCTTAACAGGAGGAAGCAGCCGTATATTCAATAGCTAATTCTTGCCTTCTGCACTCTAAGGGAGTGCGGGAGGCACTCTTTATCGTAGGCGCACCTCTGGCGCACCAAGTGCGCAGGACAGGCGCGACCCCGTTTCTACTTCGCCTGTGCGCTAGCACGTGCTGTGGCCTGTGCGCAGACTGTGCCACGCAGCCTGCGCCACCAGCACCGCTTCTAGTTTACGATGTGCATCTAATACGCTGTGCGCATACTGCGTACGGCTTGCGCGTAGCCTGCGTCGGTCCCCTTCCTAGGGCGGCGTTACACTTACGCTTCTAATAGGATAAAGGTATCTTATAAAGTATACTAGTTATAGTTAATTGCATTATTAATAAAGCGTAAGCTACTATCTTTTTTTTATACTAAGAACTATAAATTTTACTATACACTATAAGCTTCTTTAAAGACTTCTTATAGCACTCTTTCTTTTAAAAGTTTAATAACTTTTATAAGAAGAGTTTAAGGAGTTAAAATGCTCTTAACTTAAAAGGCTTAGTAAAAAACAGTTTTAATTACTTATATAAGTATAACTAAAGAGTAGATATATCTAATATACTAAAACTATTATATAAGAGCCTACTTTTAGTTTAAATAATAAATATAAAAACAATTCTACTTTTTACCTAGTAAGGTTATTACTAATTAAGTCTTTTATTTTAATTAAACGCTTTAACATAAAGCGTTAACCTTTAGTTTATATGCTAAATTTAAAAGTAACGTAAATATTAAATTCCTTCTTAGTAAGTTATAGGTTAGGCTATACTTTAGCCTAGTAAAGTACTTTCTAGTTTATAGCTTCTTTTAAGATAAAGCTATCTAATAAAGTAGAATAAATAAGTATAACTTTTCTATTCTTTTATTTATAAAGAGTATTAGTATAAAGGATTTCTTACTAGTCTTTATCTAAGCTATTTAAGTAGCTTAGGCAAGGTAATTTTATTAGGCGTTTAAGATTATTATCTTTTTAAAGTAGGTGCTATACTTATTCTTATATTAACTAGATCTATATATAAAGTATAAATTTAAGTAGTATATATAGCGCTAGTATAAATAATCTACTAGGCGTTATTATTATACTACTTATTGTTAGTAATTGTTTTGATCTTACTAATAAAGTTTAGACTATTTATTAGTATAGAATAGTACTTAAAGAATAAAAGAATAACAAACTTAGTAGTAAGTAACGTTGCTAGTAATATAAGTAGTATACTACTAACCTTAAGTTATAGGTATAACTATATAGTTAAAGACTTTAATATTAAGGTAAAGCTATACTATATATATAGCATATAGTAAAAGGCCATTTTAAGTATAAAAGACTATAGTTACTAAGAGGAACTCTCTTTTAACTACTTATAAATAACGTAAAAAGATATTATTAGTAATATCTAAAGTATTAGTAGTAAGCAATATAGTACTTAATACCTTAATAGTAGTTTTATTAACTTTAAAAACCTTAGTAGTAAGCGCCTTACGTTTTTAAAAAGGTGCTATAGTTTTTTTTATATAGCTATATATCTTAACTATTAATAACGCAAAAAGAAATAAAGACGTAAATATATAAAAGAAAGTTATAGGCAGACAAAAACTACTAAAGGCAACCTTATTATTATATTGCATAATCGCCTTGCTAATAGTTACTAAAGCAACTAGCGTAAAAAAAGAACGAATATAACTAAAAAAGCACGCACGCAATTACGCAATAAGGCAGACTATAAAGAAGTCTTTATAAAACGCTAGCTATAAACGTTTACGTTAGAATATTACTATATATAATAAAGAAAGCAAAAAGGGCTAATAAAGGAATACAGCCTTACTAATAAAGCGTTAGCTACTTTACACCTAATAGCTTAGCTAGCAAGTCTAGCAAGACTGCTAGGTAAGGGCCCTCTTTAGGTAAAAGCACCTAAAGTACATACTAAACTAAAAGCGCTTAAGATAAGCGCTCTAAGAGGGAGAATAGTTATAAAGGGATTAACTAAAGTGTAAGATGCTAGCACAAATTAGCAATAACTTAGGCAGGCTTATAGAATAAAGTATATATAGGCCGCGCAAGGCTTAGCAGGGCCGGAGTAGGGCGTTCGGCAAGTCTTGCCTAGTAGTAGGAAAAAGTATCGCCGAGCCCTGCCAAAGGCGCTAAGCTGGATTCGGCGACCTACGGCGAATAAGCGAAATGACGCTCGGCGAGCTTTGCCGAGCGCCCTAAAGCGTTCTGCCACGCTAGACCGCTATCGCAGCATATATATATTTTGTAAGCGCTTGCTAGTAATAAATTTAAAAGAAGTAAGACTTCGTCTTACTTCTACCCCTCCTTATACCTTTTATTCTGCCTCTTATCCCGCTGTGAATTGTGTGCCTTAGGCAATACCTATTACACTTTTAGCAACGATTCCTTAGGTATATACTAGGAGCCTCTTAATAGCTTATAGGATTTAATTAAGGCTTTACCTACTAAGCAGGAAAACTAGTATTTAGCCTAAAAGGGCTAAAAAGTAATGCTATAAAAGGCGTATTATAATAATTAAATAAATAATAATGCTTTGTTAACCGGGTATGCTCTTAGGCTTATAACCTATAAAATCTTTTACTTACTTATTATAAGTGTTGGTTGTATTATTAAAGGAGAGTAGGGGAGGAGATGCAGCTATTCTAGAGTAGTAAAACTCTGCACGGGGTGGGTCCCTGATTGACCAATCAGGATCCACCCACATGTCACATAACTTGTGATTACTTAACATATGCACGGAGTAGAAGCCACAGTCGGCCTTGTTATCGCCCGTTGCAGCGCATTTCAAGCTTATCGCCCGACTGCGACAGGAGCTGAGTTCCCAAACGAGGCAGGGCAACCCGGGCAAAGGAAGTAGTGGCGGACCGACGGCCGAACCGACGACCGGAAAGTCGGTGGAGCTCCCCCGATTTTAAATATTCTTGCTATCTCAATTCTCTTAATCAAATCAGAACCATCACCGGATTTCATGTCTTTGTAACTAATCTTCCAAAACTGCGTTGCGACGAGCTTATATCGCTTAGAACAAAGGTTTACAAAGATAAACGAGTAATCTATATACCGCTCTGCGACTGGACGCTCACAATGGCAATCCTGACTGCCCGCAAAGCCGAAGCCGTTCATATCCGTGCAGGCCAGTACCTCAAGCTCGTCAACACCTATGGAAAGCAAGTCGTGGACTTCTGGGCTTTCAATCCGAAGGACAGCCACGACTTTCTGTCTATGGTGCATTCCCGCACAATTCTCCTTACCATTTCGCTACGTAAGGGCGACCACCTCTACAGCACACGACGCAAGCAAATATTGACGTTGGTCGACGACACAACACGAGGTGTGCACGACATGATCTGGTCAGCTTGCGACACGGAGCGGTATCGCATGCAAGGGGCTACAGGCTACCATGACAATTGCACGGACAATTTGCACAACATTCTCAAGGCTAAATTTCCCGAGGTTGCGATAGCCGATGACTGGGTGCCCGATCCGCTGAATTTGTTTATGAATGTGGCCGTGGATCATCACGGAGACCTCGACATTCGGCCCCCCACCAGCCAGAAGGCTCAATACGTTGTTTTTAAGGCTGAAGCTGACCTTGTCATCGTCATGAGTGCCTGTCCCCAGGACATGGCTCCAGTCAACGGCGGAATGCCCACAGACTGTGAGTACGACGTTTTCGAAGACGAGGCTTGCCAAGTCCTGGCATCTAGCACCAAGTCTGTGGCAGCACAGAAAACGATCGAAATATCTGTCCCGAGGCCAATTGCCACAAAGCCGATGCGCGTGAAGGTGGCACTGTCGTTCGATTTTGATGCTGTATCGCACTGGCTCGGCACGGGCTGTCATCCGGACAACAATATGGCCGATTACAGCTCTGGTATCTTTGCTGGCACTGTGGGAGCATTGCGTCTGCTCCACGTCCTCAAGAGCAACGGGATTGCTGATAAGGTCACCTGGTTCATTCCCGGGCACACAATGGAGACTTTCCCATCGTCCGTACAGAAGGTGGTGGAGTCTGGTGCTGAGGTTGGACTGCACGGCTACTCGCATGAAGGAATTTCCCAGATGACACCGGAGCAGGAGTCCGATGTTCTTGACAAATGTATCGAGATTGCCACGAAGCTGTGCGGGAAAAAGCCGCGCGGATATCGCGCACCCATGTACACGATTCGCGAGACAACGGTCAAGCTGCTCCGTCAACACAGCTTCCTTTACGACACCTCTCTGATGCACCACGATTCACAGCCGTACTGGACTCCCGCGGATCCCCCGATTCAAAAGATCGATTTCACCAAGGAAGCCTCGTCGTGGCTGAAGCCGACTCCGATTGCAGACCCAGCTGCTGCAACATCAAGCCCACTTGTAGCAGGCCGCCACCCCTTGGTCGAGATTCCATGCGGGTGGTACAACGAGGACATGATGCCTCTACAGTACCTGCCGCATCTCGCAAACAGTATGGGATACGTGTCGGTGAATGTCGTGGAGCAGATGTGGAAGGACAAGTTTATGTGGCTCTGGGAGAACGCTCGCGCTGTTGGTGAAAGCGACGAATCGGCCGACTTTGTTTTCCCCATTCTTATGCACCCTGATACTAGTGGCATGGCGCACATCATTGGCATGGCCGACCGCATGATCAAGTGGCTGAAAGACTGGGGCACAGAAGTTGAATTTTGCCGCCACGAAGACATTGCCAATGCTTGGCTCTCGTCACAAAAGTCAAAGCTTGGAAACCATTAATGTTGTGTCTACAAAACACGAACAGCTGAAAATAACTCGTACTGGAAATTGAAGCTTGCGTGCTGGGCGTCCCTGCAACGATTGGCTGGCATGTTCGGAAATAAGTGGACGTAAATAAGTGGACCACATCGCGGGGAACAAGAAAAATTTGCATGGCGAGATTCACCTATCTTTCTTCATATCGGCAGCATCGTAGCGTCCCAGATTTTGCAGCATTGCAATCAGAATATATGGCTTCAAAAATAATCAAGGCTAATCACAATGCTTTCTCTATTTAGCTCCGCAAGCCACCCCGTGCGGCCTTCCAACACTTGGTTTTTTGCTGGTCTTAGTTCGGACTTTACCAACATACAGCCGACAGAGACGGATGCCGGTGTAGTGAAATCTATGTCAAGCTCAGGCGATTGCACAAGTGCTGGGTCTGTGTCTGGTTGCAAAGTATTTCATGTTTCAGAAGAATACGGAGTTTCTGGCCCCACAGTCGTCGAAAAGATTGCGGGTACTGTCATTGAGGATGTTAGCACATTGAAAAGCGAGGTCCTTATCTTTCAATATAAGGGAACGTTTCACGCCGTGGACCACGTGAGAATATCTCTGCCTGGTCAATTATTATGATATGTGCTGACAATGGAAGAAATGCCCGCATTCATCTTTCCCGCTTTCTGATGCACACGTTTTCGATATTGAAGACTTCGGGATTGTTCTCAGCGCCGGAATGACTTGCCCAAAACACGGCTGGTCGTTCGATATTTTCACAGGATTAGGTGACAGGGGAAATTATCGCCTGAAAATTTGGGAAGTTGAGTTGAGAGATGTTGCTAAAGACACAGCAGCCATTAGTCGTGCCAACCGTGGTGAAGAAAACAAAGTAGGAGTGCAGCCGGAAAAGAAGAAAACTCTGACTAGTTCACGAAGTCGTCTAGGAAAAGAGGTTTGGGTCAGGAGGAAGCCACGCATTGGGTAATAGGGCACAATACCATTGCATGTCGATTCGGTATAAATGAAATGGCTTTACAGTTAGAGATTTATTTAATTCCATAAGGCGGGTTACAACAGCACTCAGATTTATTCTAACCAATGTATCCAGGACCTGCCTACTAGGTATTAGAAATATGAAAGCCATACTCAGGCACCCAACGATGTATCGTACTATTAGGGGCACTGCATACAGTGTTATTTTCCAAGTTTTCTTCTAACTGTCCAGGTATATCTACTAGCCTACGAAATCTTTTTAACAATTAACCAATCAATTTGCATAACAAAAACGGTGGTTTAGTCTATATAATGCCCCGGATCTCTTCAGCCTACTTCGTAGCCGTATGCTAAACAACACATTGGCTTTAGTGGATAGAAAATGCTACTTAAGACCGATAAAGTGCATGGACACTTGACTCTGTCAGACAACGGACCCCGAAAATATTGCGTACATTGTGCCAATATCATCTGTCAATGGCCAGGGCAGTACTGCTGCATACGGTAGTGAAGTAAGCTTTGCCGTCTTTGCAAAAAGTGTCTTTCGCATACATCGTAGATGAGAATGAAGTCAGTACGGCACTCTTTGCCGCCTTTGTGTACTTTATACAGATGTTCTAGTTCTCTTTGGATATAATACAATGCACATATAAATGCTTATTGTTAACTCGAGTTCTCCAGATATACTTTGAAGCTACCATCATTTATCCCTTACTATATATACATACGGACATTATCCCAAAAGTTAAAGCTATGTTTATAGACTTGGTTTAATAAAATCAAGTGTTCATATGTATTTGAATTGAGATTTGTAGATTGCCAATCCGCTTGCTGTGATAATTGACTAGGGTCGGCGAGATCTTCGATAACACTAACGAATCGTCGTTATACCACACTTTGGTATATGTTAATAGTGTTCTGAGCAATAGTCAAAACATATTACAAAACAAAGACCTACACTATGATAGGCATGTAAAAAAATTTCCTGCTCACATAATACAGACAGCTAATGCCAATAGCTTCTTAAGCGCTAGGACATATTTAACTCTAAAGCCTATGCCCTTCTCCGTGGAGGTACGTCTTGGCTAGGACACAGATTTCAGGGCCCTCTTGCCGCTGGAAATAGTGCTGTTAGTCATCTACACAAACAAGACCGAGCCAAAGGAACCATTCTCATTGTTATTCGACTCATTAGTAGATACAAACAGGGGTAACCCTTAACTAGCTCCTAAACACCTATACCCTTTAATTGTGTTTAGATCGTCGTCTAAACGTAGCCATCCAACTACAACGTATCTTAGCTTAATAGCGACTGCGGATACTGTTGGGTGTTTCGAAACGTTGCAAGCTCCTACATAAATGCCTAGACGAGTCTAGGCAGCGAGTCCTTGTTTCACATCTTTCTAAGACGAGGTATGTCTCTACAGTTTATGTGGTGGACAACTAGGATGGGATGGGTTATTGTGAACAAGTAAGGCAACTGCCCTGATCTTTTATCTTAGAACAGAATTTTGGGAACATGCCGGTTAATCACCAACATTGGATTGCAGACCGGGTGGGGTGGGGGGCTTCTCTTCTTAACAGCAACAGAACATTCTTCACCACTCTATCTTCACCTTCTTTTCTTGTCTTCCTACTTTTTCCCGGTCCTATATATCATTGTCTTTCTAAACGCACCATTCCAATATTCTTCAGTCATTCTTACCATTTTGTTCCACAGGCGCTTAGTTCGCTATTCTAGTTTTGATCTATCCAAAAACTTTAGCCACAATTATTCCACAATGTACGCCGAGATCGTCGTCATTGCTGCGCTCGCCTCGGCTCCCCCTCTTTTGCCCCCTCACTGTAAGATCACCGTCTTTGCCGGTGACCAGGGTTCACTCGCCGTGCTACAAATGTCGGAGTGTTCAGACCTATATTGCGGCCATTCTATCCAACACTGTACTGGCTCCTAGGGTGGATACGACGATCTTTGCATCGTTAAAATTTCTACTCCGTATGCTTGCGCCTAATTTTGTGTTTCGTTGGGAAGCTGCACATTGTAAAGCATCCTATGAAGTACTTATTAAAGACGGGTGTTACGAAAATGCGACTAGTAGTAGCTTTCTACTATGTTCTTATTACAAATGCTTGTTGTATGCTTATAAAGTTTATTGTAAAATCTTGCATTTTCTGCAATGTAGGTTTAGCCCTTACGCGGTCGTAAGATATAGGAGGGAGGGGCATAACAGAGAAAAAAGCAAGACAGCATAGAGTATTATTACAACTAATGCTATTAGTAGGGGTATCGGTGCACTATATAGGATCTAAACGGTGTGGCTAATAAAATACATTATATATTAACTCATTAAGGAGTATATAGCGCACCTTCTATAGTGTAGAGATTTTACTAGGGCTATTTGTAAAGGTTAAAGAAGGTAATATATAGCGGTTATATAACGTGATGCACTGTAAGGAGTAGGATGCTAAATAGGGTCTAGTGTAGGCGAAGGAGTGTTGTATACTAAGGAAGAAATAGATACATCGCGACCCTTTTAGGAATCTATATTAATACTAGTGCTATAACCCTACACTAACCCTAACCTGCAATAACGCTATTAATGCAACAACTAAAATTAGCTTATTTAAAGTACTATATAGTTAGAAACTAGACTTGTAAACTTGCCTTAAGGGCGGCGTAACTATAAAAAAACTAGAAGCTATATAGAAAAGGTTAGTAGCAAACTAGGAGTATATAATAAAGCGTTAAAAGCGTTACTATAATATGCGCTACTAGCTTATAAGCTTTATAGTAAAAGAGCTAGTAAGCCTTTTTATAAAAACCTTTACTTAAAAAATAAAAAGTTAGCACTAAGACGCATTAAGCCCTTTAAAATCCTTAAGACTATAAGCAAATAGGTATATTAACTAGCACTGCTAAAACAATATAGCTAACTATATTAACCGTTTTCTTAGTCTTGCTATTAAAGCACTAGAAGAGTAAAGTAAGCGTAGAATAAGCGCCTTTAATAATGCTAGTGTTAAAAAACTTAGATAATAAATAAAAAGTAGAAGTAGTCTTAAATAGAAAATATAAGGCTGGCTAAACTAAATACTTAGTATGTTAAATAAGCTAGCTAACTAAATATAACTAGTAGGTACTAAAAGAAGATATAGAAAATGCATGTATAGCAATTAAGCAGTATGCGCGTAGTAAGCGCGTAAAGATAAAAACATATAAGTAAGAGCTTAAAATAAAATTTAAGTAGACTAAAAGGCCTTATAAAAGACTATATAAAACTATCTAAAAAGCCTTTAAAGCAACGCTACACTAGCTACTACCCTAGTATAAGCCTTATTTATAATATATACCTTTGCTACTACCTTAAGAAAGGCATTAAAGGCTATAGTAAAGGCGGTATGACTAGTATTACTAGGCATTAAGCGTAATAGCTAAGAAAGCTGCTAAAAGGTTAAAGTAATAGGCCTAGGCAGCAAAGATAAAGAGGGTGTGTATAGTAATAGTAAGTGTATTTAAGCTAATAAAGCCTACTAGGCCTTTACCTAGTAGGCTACCTTTTAAGCCTCCTTCTTAGCCTTAATACCTTAGTAAAGATTAAGCTTTACTTATATAATGTTAGCAGCTAATAATACCCTTAGCAACGTAGGCTGCTACTACTAATCTACTTATAATAAGGTAGCGATAAAAGCACTTATAGCATACGCAAGTGCCGCGCGCACTATAGGCAAACCTTAGCTATAAAGCTTCTTATTAAGGCTATATAGTACTATCTTAAAGTTAGCCTAGTTGCTAACTATTAGTAGGAAAACCTACATTTTATTAGTTACTAAAGCTGCTTATAGCTACTAAAGAAAACTTACCTTATAATACTTATGCTTGCTAGCATAGTAGCCGTCGCAGCGCCTAGCGCTAGCAACGCTATAAATATACAGCATAGCTGCAAACCTAGGCAACTTTATAAGAAGAGTTGTTAAAAAGCAATATAGGCACCGCACGCACAATAAGCCATCTAAGGCAACCTAAGGGTAAGCTAATAGCGTAGCCGCCACTAACCCTAAGAGCGCTAGACTAGTAAGGGCAGCTTTCGCACCTTAACAGGCTACTAGAGGCTTAACTAGAGGCATAGCACACGCTATAGTCTGCGTAGAACGATAAACTAGGCTAGCGTAAGCCTTGCGCGCACGTTGCGCGCGGCTAAAACTAGCACCTTAGCTAAAAGGCAAAGGGTGTTAGGCAGCAAAGGCTAGGGCCGCAGCGGGTACTAGAGCGTTAAAGGCGCTTACCGTGAGCATAGGAGCGTTAGAATTAAGAGTAGCCATGTTGCTACTAGAAGACGAGTTTGTTGTTTCTAGAAGAAGTAACTAGATGCTAAACCTTTCAATAATCTAATTTAACTATAAGACTAACCTCTTAAATAAAGGGAACTAAAGGCGCCTTAAGTTGCCTTTAATAGCGATCTTAGCAAGCATAAAGGGGCCGCCGCAAACGGACAAGCACTATTACTACTAGGAACAAAGGCTGCAAGCCTTTTGTTAAGACCTGCCTTAAGGGAGTTAGGCATAGGAGGGGAGCAATTATAGCGCCGCCTTAGGAAGGGGACTAACGTAGGCTATGCGCAAGCTGTACGTAGTATGCGCATAGTGTATTAGATGCATATTATAGCCTAAAAGCGGTGTTTGTAACGTAGTCTACGCACAGGCTAAGTAGAAACGGGGTCGCGCCTGCCTTGCGCACTTAGTGCGCTAAAGGTGCGCCTATAATAAAGAGCACCTTCTGCACTCCTTTAGAGTGTAAGAATTAGCTATTAAATATACAGCTGCTTTCTTTTGTTAAGAAGATACCTTCTTGCCTGCCCAACTTACCTAGCTTACTTAAGTATACCTTTAATAATTTGCTACTTTAACGGCTAGCTATAGTATAAAAGGCGCGCGGCTAGTATATTAAATATTAAAGAAAACTGCTTACTTTTTAATATAAATATATATATTTTTTTAGCTTAGAGAGGCTTATAAATATAGTATATACTATTGATATAAAGGTATTTCTTTATATTAATGCTTAAGATATTTATTAGTAAGGTTACTAGTTTTATATTTTTAGACTAAAGGTATAAAGGTCTAGCCTAATAAAAGAAGTTACTTTTAAGTAAATTACACTAGTTAAAAACTAAGCTAAAGGAGAAGAAAGATATTTATATAAGCAAGCTTACCTTTTTTCTTCTTAAGTAGCTTCTTCCTTTCCTTTATACCTTACTAAGTCCTTTTAAACTAGCTTTTTTTCTACTTAAGTAAGTTATTAGCAAGCATAGTAAAAAGTAGTTTATAGTTAAAATATATAGGCTTAAAAGAGGGTTAGTGCTTCTTAGTTCTTATGTTTAATGAAGGTACTCTACTATAGTCTTTTGCAGGGTGCGTAGTAGGTTATATAGCTTAGCTAACCTAGTTATTATAGGCTAAGAGTAGAGCTAAGAACTTATAATAGGCTATAGCTTATTATAAAAGAAGTACTTATATACTTATAGGAATCTGCTATGCTATAGACCTTCTGCCTTATATAGCTGTATATACTTATAATTAGTAAGTATTTATAAAAGTAAGGCATAGCACTTATATTTATATAGATCTATAAAAAGGTTTAATATATTTATTTCTTCTTTAGTACTATATATAAATTTGCTTATACTTTACTTAATTTAGCTACTTACTCTTTATAGTGCATTATTATCTTTATAACACTTACTATAAGGATTCGTCTAAAGGAAGAAGTTATAGTTATAAGAATAAAACTAGTTAAAAACTAAGCTAAGGAAACTAACAGCTATTCTAAGAGAAGGAGGAAGAAAGGTATATATATCCCTTCCTTCTTAGCGTAACTAATCTCTAGCCGGCAAAGGTCTTAGCCGGCCTTAGCCTAATTTAAGGGTTATATTAGGCTGTAAGAGGGACGTGCTAGCATTAGCACCCCTTGCTTACCCTAGTTAATAGGCTAGCAGCTATTCTGCAATATTTATACTCTAACCTACCTAGATAATTAGCTTCTTGTCTCTTCCGCGATTAGTCTGTTAGGCCTAATAGTGTTACCATTCGAATCGGAGGGCTTATCCGATCCGAATGGTATACCTGCTAAAGTGACTAGGCCTAAATTGGGCGAGATACGAGGGTTAAGATTAAGGTAGCCTAAGATCTAGTGTTTACCCTAGGCTAACCCTATGTTTGAAAGGCTAAGAGTGGAGCCGAGGCTTATTCTAGGCTATAGCTTGTTATACGTACGCATGAGCTATACGCTTATATAAGTTATAAGCCTAGCCTTAAACAACTAAAAAAAGTGTTAAGTATTAGAATTTGCTATACTATAGACCTTTTGACCTACTTAGCCGTATAAGCTTATAATTAGCTAGAAGGCACAAAATTAGGGCCTAACACTAGTATGAATATAGACCTTTAGAAGGGTTGCAATGGATCTATTTCTTCCTTAGTATATAATACTCTTTCGCTTGCACTAGACTCTATTTAGCCATTTACTCCCTATAGTGCATTACGTTATATAACTATTACGTATAGCCTTATTTAATATTTATAGGTTATAAGCCTAGCCTAAAAGGACTAAGAGAAGCTAAATAAATAACTAAGCCTTTATAATATACTTTATAAAGCACTTAGTGCTTTAAGCACTAATTTAATAGACAAAAAGAGCCTTATTAAGATTACTAGGGTTATATTTATAACCTTGCTTAGCTAAAACAAAACTCTTAGCAGCAAACTAACAGTAGATCCCTAATCGTTAAATTAAAATTAGACGCTAAGTGTAAGTTATGCATTAAAAGCAGCATTTACGTAGCTAACAAAAGTAGCATTTACGTAGCTTAGCCTAATAAAAACATTCAAGAGAAAGAAAACAATGTTAGTAGTAAAGAACCTAATTAGTAGTTATAAGCTTCTAAATCCTTTTATAATATAAAACTAAAACTTAAATCCTTAGTTATATTATAAGCTAAAGCAACGCCTAAATTAATTTAGGTTAAGCTAACGTGCATTAAGCTGTTTATAAGCTATTGCTTAAAGTAGGTGCTAAATCTTATTAGCAGTATACCTTAATATAAGTAAAAGAAGAATTTTTTTAAAGGCCTTAGCTTGCTTAGTATTAACGATTTTACTACTATTAAGTAAATAGCTAATAATAACTATTAATTAATTAAATATAGTATAATTCTTAAAGGTTAATGATAGCTTACTTAAGCAAACTAAAGAAAATAACATTTAAATTATTTATAAAACGTTTAAATAGCTTTTAAAACTATAAAAAGCTAATCTAGCTATTAATTATAGTACTAAAGTTTAAATACTAATGCGCTAGTATAAATAGTAAAAAGATATAGTAACCTTTTTTACTAAGATTAAAAGACGTTATTTATAGCTATAATACCTACGTTAAGCTGTTTATAAACAAGCAGAAGGCTATAAATCTAATTAGCTATGTTTGTATAAAGATTTCTACTTTAAATATAAAACTACTAAACCTTTAGCAAAGTAGATAAGCTACTATAGCTAATAATAAGATTCATGCAGCGGTAAAGCTTTTTGTTACTAACCGCTATAAAAAGCGGACGTTTGCTACACTAAACGCTAAAAGCAGTAGCAGCAACAGCATTAGCAGCACTAACAAAGTTAAAATTAAAAACAAAATAAAGTAAAGAAAAAAGATAGCAGCTATAGCACTAAGAACTAGAAAATTAAGGCTTTTAGCAAGCGCTAAAAGGGCGCAAAATATACGTACTATAATTATACTAGGCATATAATTACTAAATTTTAAAAGACGAACTTGAAGCTTTGCCCTAAGTAAGCCTTTAAAGGTAAAACTAGTAATATAATAAAGAAAGAACCCTTTAGTAAGGCGGTTAGTTTTATAACTACCGTTCTATTTCAACGTATAAATAAGACGCTTCTATTTATGCTAGCACTTAATTTTAAAGCTGTTGTAATTACTTATAACTTATAAAAGGCGGTAAACGTAGACCTTTATTATAGGTTATATAATAGCATAATTACTAGAGGTAGCAAATGCTATATATAAGATGCGTAAATAAGTTATAAAAACTTAGTTTTCAGCTTTAAACTAAATATAAGGCTATATTAACTACGCTTTTTTTTATAACTTTTATAGTAGCTAAAGACTAAGGAGGGTATATTACCGTTATTACGGACAAACTTATAAGTCTAATTAAAGTACTATTGTATAAAAAGAAAACTAAAGCGCTGCTTATAAATAATCTAGTGCGTAAAAGAAACACTAATAAATAGACTATAAGCTTGTTTAAATTTACTTTAATAATAGTACTAATATTACTATTATAGCTATTAAGCGCTACTATATGCTAAGAGGCATTAAGGTAATCCTTAGCCCTTTATATAACTTAGTAAAGAACACAAGACCTAAGAAAGCAGTTAAGAAGGTTGTTATTTATACTAGACTACTTTATCTTTAAAGTTATATCCCTTTTATACTCTAGCTAAATGTCCATAAGTAAGTCTATAAGTTAGCGGCCTAGATTTAAAACTATATAGCTAACTTTAAAGAAGTAGTGCTAACTATTAAGTAGCAATAAACTAATAGTTAAAAAAACGAAAACTTTATACTAGACGTCTTCTATCTACATACAACTAGCTTTAAAGCTATAGTTTGAAAACCTAACTAAGTTATTTAAAAGGTAAGCAATTTAAAGCTTAAACTATAAAGTAAAGAAGCTATGCTTATAAGCTTTAAAGAGACTTACTAATATAAGTATTAATTTATTCTTTAAAGTAAGCTGCTTATTATAAAAGACGTGTATATATTTAATAACAATATAGAAGATATAGATTTAATGAAATCCTAGCCTAGAAAGTCTAGCGCCGCACTAAGAAGGTAACAATTAATTAGAAAACGTAAGACTATAACGTCTTTATTCTTATACTTAACTCTAACGTTAAAAGAGAGCTTCATTTATACAAAGATCTAGATAATATCTTTAATTTAAAGGACTTTAAAAAGCCCTTATAAAACTAAGCTAGCATCTTAAATTAACCTTAGGAAATTATTCTAATCTTAAATCTAACTTTTATTTATAAGCGCGTAGTACTACCTTAAGCTATATATAATTTAATTAAAGTAAGCGGCGCAAATTTTGCGTAGCGCGTGCTAAGTGCGCACTATATAAAAAAAGATAAGCTAAATATAAAAAAGCGCTATTAAAAAGCAAGCTAAATTAGTAGCGTAAACATATATTTAAAAATTAAATAGCTTAATTATAAAAGGCGTCTTTAAGTTTATAGACTAACTAAAGAGTAAAAGAATAATTACTAGTAAGTAAATACTATAGTAAAAGTAAAGACTAAATTAAAAACAATTATAAAGAAGGTAAAGCTAGTAGCTAAAGGCTTTTAGTAAAAGTAAGGCCTTAGCTATAATAAAGTATAAGAGGTTAGTGTGCAATGCATAGTTATAACGGCTTAACTAGTTTATACTATTATATTAAGACTTTAACTTAACAAACTATAGAAAACTAGTAGGCAAAGGCTTGCTAGCTAATATATACGTAGCTAGAAGATGCAGTATAGCGCAACACTAGTAAAGCGTAGCATAGCTATGTAGCTGTGCTAGTCCTATACAACGTATTAAGATAGTTCGTTAAGTCCGTTGCTTAGTAAGCGACTAGTTGCCAAGCCGGTGCGTAGAGACGCGTATATAGAATACCCTTACACTATCCCTCCCCTCCCTAGGTAACGCCCCTGTCAGCCTAGAGGTGCACACGCGGCAGCCACTTGCTCGTTAAAAAACCTCCCCTTATAGAGTTAGGAAAAAGAGTTAAGCGCTCTAGGTAATTGGCTATCGCCGAGCGGTCGCGGACCGCTTGCTTGTACGACTATATTTAGGTAACGTAGAAGCGCATACGTACTACTTAGTCTATAGCGGCAGTAAACGCCGGATACTACCTAATGTATAGGTTGTCTTGTTCGTTAGAGCTCTTTAAAAGGCGTGCAGCTTAGATCCTAGTTAAGGAACGCTTAGGTTGCCGCTAATAGGTGTTGCAAGGGGGCTAGCCTTAGATACTAGGTGTATAGGGGTGTAGTGTACGCTAACCGAAAACGGCAGCGCAAGGCTTATAACTTCTAACTACTAGTAGAGTAGGATAAAGGCAATAGCGGCCGTTTGTTGCCTGCCGATTGTAGAACTATTGCCTACTAGATAGTAGAGGCGGTTTGTTGCTAGGACGTTCCTTTATTTAATTTTAAACGTTTCTTACCTTGCTATTAAAGTAAGGTTAAGCAAGTTCTTAAGACGTATTTAAATGTTTAATAACGCGGCTTCTTTATTACTTTAAGGTATAAAAGAGTAGGTGTATTCTATAATTTAAGACGAATTTGTCTATACTTATAAGACTACTTTTACCTTTTTAGCCCTTTTTTCTTTAATCTTACTTATATAGTAAGTTAATGCAATAGTTTATAACTTTGCGTAGTAGCTAGCTAATGATTACTTATAAACAATGTCTAACTAAAGCTGCTTTTAAGTCTTGATAAACTTTTTTATAGATATAGACTTTACAAAACACTCTTCTAAGGCATACACATTATCTCTTAAAAGCGTAGGTCTTTGCTAGCATAGCGTTCGCTAAGCGATAGCTAACTCTATAGTAGGCTTTATGTTTAAACTGCGTTCTTAAGGCCTATCTAGACATTTACTATAAATTCTTATATATAGCTACGCTAAAGAACCCGGCGTGCTACGTTAGTTGTATAGCTAATAACACGTTATGCTTGCTAGTAAGTGCGTTAACTTGTGTATACTAGTAGCTAATTGCTAACTAATAGCTTCTTAAAGAGATTAAAGGCTTAGCTTAATATATTTAAGAATTTTTAGCCGGCATAAACAAGTTGCTGCTTTAGCGGATAATAGTTAACAATATTGTTATAGCGCTAGGCGATTACGCAGTAATCGCTTAAAGGTTAATAGCCCTAATAGCAGTAACTAAGGAACTTAGCCGCGCCTTATAAAAAGACAAGCTAAAGCCTTTAGCAACTAACTAGCGCTTTTAGCGCAAACGTTTTAAGACGGCATAATAGGCTGCATTACGCCTTAGTGTTCTTTACTAGTACTAGTAAGAGCTAGAGCTTACCTTAACGCTTGCGTAGCGGTTAGCAAAGGTAGCTTAGCTTTTACTACTAACGTCCTTAAACGTAGGCATACTATTATAAGCGTAGACCTAAGTTGCTACTACCCTTAAAGTAATAGTAAGTCCTTTAATCTTTATTGTTAAGTTATTGCTAACTTATTACCTAGGCTAATCCTTATTCTATTATAATTAGCCTAGCCTAGCGCGCTATAGCTATCTAAGCTAGCTATAGTAGCACGCTTTACTATACTATAAGAGTAGAGAGGCCGCCTAAGCGAATTCTATAGACTATAGCGGCCTTAATTAAGCTAGCCTAGATTAACTAGGCAGTAGTTTTTCTTTAGCCGCTACCTTTAGCGGCGCCTAGTAAGCAATAGTTTTATGCTAAGTTGCTAACCTTATCTAAGCGCTAGCGTAGCGCTAAGACTATTCTTAGTGCTATAGCTAGCAGTAGTAAAGCGGTTATAGTAGCTAGTAGTAGTAGTATAGTAGCATCTAGTAAGAGTATGCTAGTAGGCGGCTAGTTAGCGGCTAGTAGTAGCTATATACTAGCTAGCAAAAGCTTACTTAGTAGCAAGAAGAGAGACAAGAAGGATAGTATTAAGAAAGGGGATAAGAGGGTAAAGAGGACGTTTATAAAGAAGAATAGTAATAAGTAGCTAGTAGTTAAGCGATAGCCTACTAATAGTGTGTTTTAAGTTTATAGCTTTAAAAGGCGCCCTTAAAGCTAGAATAAATAGTTTATAGTATATAATTATATAAAAATAGTAAGAGTAGTCGACTAACAATTAGCTTATATACAGCTAGCTATTACCTTAGTCTTTTTATTTCTTATAAGTGCACTTTATAGTCTTCTAGTAAGACTGCAACTTATAGCTAGCGTGCGCTAGGTGCCTTTCTAGTTCCTAGGTATTATACTTAGCCGGCTAGCCTTTTTATTTTACTAGGAACTAGGTTTATAACCCTTTGCTAAGGTAAGTAATAATATCTTTAACCTTATACTCCTTTTAGTCTTTTACTATTTTTAGAAATAAAAGCTCTTCTTTATCTTTTACTATAGCGGTCTATAGCTTAAGGTAAGAGACGTAAAACACATTGTGTTAGCGTGCGTACTATAATAGCAAGGCGACTTAATATATAACTAAGCCTAGCTTCTTTATAATGTAGACGCGTAAGAAGGTTAAGTTTAGCTTCTTTAAGCTAGCTAAGTTTAGGTGCTTTATTAATAAACCTATAAATGTACCTTTAACAAAGTCTTTATATAAGCGTTGCTTATTATAGCCCTTCTTTTATTAGCAAATTGCTTTTTCCTACAACACTTTTAGCTTTTATTAGATAGCTTATAGCTAACTAATACGCTTTTGCATGCCTTTTACCGCAGCCTTAGTAAAGGGGAAGTCGTCTATAAAACAAGGGTAGTATACGTATAACGCATAGAATAAAGAGGTCTTTATTATAGTGTAGCAGGCGTTATTATACAGAAACTCTGCTATACTTAATACTCGCGTCTACTAGTGTTGTAAACAACTATAGAACGTTTATAAAAAGCGCTCTAAGGTTTAGTTTAAGATCTTAGTGCTACCGTCTATCTATAGATAGTATGCTGTTAATATTATTAGCTAAACCCCTTAAAGTTATATTAGTTCTTACTAAAATTAGTTAGTAAATAGGCTGTCCTTATTACTAACAATTACTTTTAGAATACTAAACTTAGTCTTTATATAGTTATAGATAAGTTAGGCGACCTTAGCAGCTATAACTGTCTTTTAGGTAAGGATAAACATACTATACTTTATATAGCAATTAACTACTACTAAGATAGTGTTATATAGACAGCTATCTAAGCCTAGGCTTAACCTAAGACTAGTTACAAAATCTATACTAATATACTAGAATAGCTAAACAAGCATAGGTAAGGACTAGAGGTATTTATATAGCTTATACCGTAAGACCTTATTGCTTATACATAACAAATAGTTAGCAACAAACGTGCAAACGTTAGTAGCTATATCTAGCTAGTAGTACTTCCTAGTAAGGAGTTCTATAGTCTTATAAACTCTTATATAGCCTACTATAAAAAAGTTATAGTATAGACTAATTAGCCTTACTTATAGCTTGTCCGCTAATAAGACAATAATGTAATCCTTATAGAATAAAGTATTCCTTTTCTATAGATAATAGGTGTTATTCCCCTAGCTTTATCTAGCCTTTATAAACAAGTTGTCTAGTAATTAGTCTTAGCCTTAAGCGTTATAAATAGTATTATATAGTTTAAGAGAGCACTAAGGTTATAACGGCTGTTTTTAGCTAGTAGCAACCTACGCCTTTTATACTAATAATAATAAAGCTCTTAGCATAAGGAGCCTTAACGACTAGTCTGCAATCTATAGCTTGCTAAGAAGTAAAGAGAGTATATTATTATATACAATGTTATCTTTTATATAGTCTAGTTAGCAAGATAGACCGTTTGCTAGGTTAGTAAACCTTAGGTAGTGCTTAATCTTAAAGTTAAACGCTAAGAGGCAGAATACCTATTAGGCAATTTAGTTCTAGAGATCCTTTGCTAATGCCTTAACAACGCCTTTTAGCGCTTAGTAGTTAGTTAAGACTACAAATAAGTCCTTTAGACCTTCTAAATAGTAACGCTAGTGCTTTAAGCTTTTAATAATAGCTAAGAGCTTTTGCTATCCTACTCTTTACTGCATTTTGCAGGCTATTAGCTTGCGTAAGTAGTAAGCGACTAGTCGCTACTTACTATTTATAAGCTAAAATATAATGCTAGAGATAGCGTAGCCTAATATATTTGTTTTTACCTGCGTAGGCTTTATATTATTATAGTAGCAAAGAATTGTTACTATTATAAATGCTATCTTTAGCGATTTAAAAGCAACCTTTGCCTCTTTAGTTAATACAAACGGTTATATTGCAATAGCTTCGCGCTTACGCAGCAAGCTAAGGCCTATCTTTATTAACTTTGTTAGGGCCTATACAATGCAAAAGTAGTAGGAAATAAAGCGTCTATAGAAGTTTACAAACCTTAGGAAGGATTGCACGTCCTATACGTACTTAGGGGCCTTCTAATTAGTAATAGCTTTAACTTACTTAGGGTCTATAGCTAGCCTCTTTATAGTAATAATAAACCTTAAGAAATTAATTTCCTCTTTAAAGAATTTATACTTTTTAGAATTTATATATAGCTACGCAGCCTTTAGCCGCTTAAAAACTAATTAAAGGTACTTCTTATACTTCTTCTTAGTCTAAGAGTAGATTAAGATATTATCTAAGTATACCTTATAGACTATGCCTACTAGCCTTGCTAGTGCGCAGTAAATATATGCTTAAAATATAGCCGGCGTGTTAGTTAGTCTAAAAGGCATAATATAAAACTTAAAGAGCTTATATTTTATTTAAAAAGCAGTCTTTTACTAATTAAAAGCTTTAACCTAGATCTTATAGTACGCTTCCTTTATATCTACCTTAGAGAACACCTTTACGTTATCTAAGCAATCTAATAGCTTACTAATTAATAAAAGAGGGTAGTAGTCCTTCTTAGTTACTTAATTTAATAATAACGCCTAAAAACCTTAGTCCTTTATAACTTAAGATAATATCTTTACAGTTAGCACTTACTTAGCAAACAGCTATAAAGACCTATATTAACGCATAAAAAACCTTATCCTTTATTAGCATAATAGTTAGCTTATATAGGCTATAAGCTTACAATGCTTTCTTATTAATAAAGACTAAGTTTAAGTTTAAGTACTACTAAAGCAGCTTTAAACTAAGCTGTTAAACAACCTTTAGGTTAACTACATTTAAGTTAGTATAAGAATCTAGGTTTATAACAATAGCAGCCTAGCAATTACTAAGCGTCTATGCCTTAGCTAAGGTATAGCCGTAAGGAATTACATCCTTAGTTAACTACGCTAGTAAGGTTAATAAAAGGCAAGGCTTCTTTATTAACCTTGCTAGTTTTCCTAGTTAAAGTAGGTTGCCTCTTAGTTATTAAGCTTTTAAAGACTATCTTTTAGTTCTACTTAAAGCTCTTTAACCTATATATAGGTTTTAAGCTTAAAGCACTCTTAAAAGGTATGCTTACTCTTACTATAATTCTAGCACTTTAACGCAACGTTAATATTATTTAAACTACTAAGGTTAGCAGGTTAGGAAGTAAACTAACTTTAGCTAGCAACCGGTTATAAGCTTAAGTTGCTTCCTATAGAACTATAGTTCTTTATCTTATTATTATTATAGCGCTATTTCTTTATTAGCCTACTAGCTAGCACGCTATTAACTATAACCGCCCGCTTCTAGTCGTTCTATCTCTTTCTTTATTCTTAGCCCTAGGACTAATACTCTTTATAAGCATTAGCAATCTTTATTACTATACTAAAAGACTTGCTAATTGTTTTATTCTAATACTACTTTACTAAGTAGTCGTTAAGCCCTTGCTAATACCTTTAGGCAATCTTGCCTACCTAGTTAAAGGTATTACTAATCTTTCGTTACAAGTAGTCCTATTTCTGCTAGTATACTATCGGCAACTTGCTACCCTACTAAAGCGTCTAGCTTTCCTTATAGATGCAGTGCATCTAGAATTTAAGGTTTAAGTGTTCCTAACAAATAAACGTAACAAAGTACGTCTATATATAGCGTATAACTAAGGGTTTACTAGCGCAGAGTTGGTCGTAGTGCTTTCGCTAATTAGCCGCTAGTGTAGTAGTTAGCTAACTACCTGCCTAAATAATCTTTATATCTTCTAACGCGTCGCTGCATGCATTAGTGTTATAGGCGTCCTCTATCGTCGCTAACTACTCTTTCGTCTCTGTAGCAAAGGCACTAATTTCTAGCCTTCTAATACTGTATTGCAGTGGCTTATCGTCACGGTAGCGACTGCTAGGCAGTGGCCCCGTAACCCTTGCAGCCATAATGTTAGTTAGTGCCTTTAGCGTCTGCATAATGCAAGTGTATTCATTGCTTTATAGCTGCTTTTTAGCCGGCAAGGTGTCGTTAAGCGGCAAGGTGTCGTTAAGCGGCAAGGTGTCGTTAAGCGGCAAGGTGTCGTTAAGCGGCACGTATACTAGTCTCGTTTCTAATTCGACGGACAAGGTTAGGGTGCTTGTAGATGCTGCGCGCAAGGTGTGGCTGCCGTGCATTAGCGTAGGGGGTAGCATTAGCACGTTCTTAGCTTCTAACAGTTCGCGTACTAATCGCGGAGTGGCCGCCCTATAATTAGACATTGCTCCTTATAGAAAAGAAGTTAAAGAATATAAGGGGCTAGTGTGCAATGCATAGTTATAAAGGCTTAACTAGTTTGTACTATTGTATTAAGACTTTAACTTAACAAACTATAAGAGACTAGTAGGCGAAGGCCTGCTAGCTAATATATACGTAGCTAGAAGATGCGGTGTAGCGCAAACCTAGTAGGGCGTGGCACAGCTAAGTAACTATGCTAGTCCTATGCAACGTGTTAAGATAATTTGTTAAGTCCGTTGCTTAGTAAGCGACTAGTTGCTAAACTAGTGCGTAGGGACGCGTATATTGTAACGCCGCCCCAGGAAGGGGACCGACGCAGGCTACGCGCAAGCCGTACGCAGTATACGCACAGCGTATTAGATGCACATCGTGAACTAGAAGCGGTGCTAGTGGCGCAGGCTGCGTGGCGCAGTCTGCGCACAGGCCACAGCACGTGCTAGCGCACGGGCCAAGTAGAACGGGTCTCGCGCCTATCCTACGCACTTAGTGCGCTAGAGGTGCGCCTATAATAAAGAGTGCCTCCCGCACTCCCTTAGAGTGCAGAAGGCAAGAATTAGCTATTAAATATACAGCTACTTCCTCCTATTAAGAAGATACCTCCTTGCCTGCCTAACTTACCTAGCCTACCCAAGTACACCTTTAACAATTCCTAATTCTTCTACCATTAGGCTACCCGAGTTAAAAGGCAGAAGGAGCAATGGCACCTCGAAAGACCACGAAGCAAACGTCGCACGCACGTAGTGCGCAGGAAGAGAGCAGCTCTAGGGCAACAGTCAAGAACCCCCTTAACCCTATCGTCGAAGAAGTAGAGAACAAAGACTCTAATCTCTTAGAGGAGGATTATAAGCAACTAGATAACAACGATGCGGGCAAAGGCCCTTTAGGGCAGACTATTAGGCCTACTACAGACTAGATGGTAGCGGACCTTATTGCTAAAAATAATCGACTGCGTAAAGCAAAGCGCTTAAAGCAGCGAATAGTAAACCTATAGCAACAGCTCCTAGATACGGAAGCAACCTAAGCGAAGGGTAAGCGCACTCGCAGCAAGGACTCTAACGAAGACAGCTCTTGCAGTTAAGATATTATCTTAAAAAGCAGCATCGAACTGCCTTTTAAGACACCTAGCAGCTTCTAAGAGCGCGCTACCTAGCTATAGGCTAGGAAGCAACACTTCTATCTAGCCCTTAATAAGTTTAAAAGCGCTAGTTACTAGATTAATTACATGCTTAAATATATAGAGTAGTTATGCTGCACTATATAGAAAACGCGCCTGCAAAGCATAATAGACGCAGTAGTAGCGAAGGCTTAGAGCGACTAGGATGCATTTAAGGCTTAGACCTTAACCCTTATAGCTAATCCTTATAACATAGCTTTTATCGTTACCAATAGAATTAGCAAAGCTTACTAAAGATTAAGGTAGACCTCTTAAGACTTTAATAACCTACTTGGCCTTCTTTTAAAACTAACTGCCCTATTAAATTTAAAAGAAAAATAAACGGAAATTCCAATTCTTTTAAGCTACTCTTTAAAATTTAAAAAAAAACTTTTTAAAATTTAAAAAAAAACCTAAAAAACCAAAAGAAAAAAATAAGTAAACTTAAAGAAAATAACGTTTTTAAAGGCTTTAAAAAAAACTTAAAGGGTTTTTTTTTATAAAAATAAAAAAAAAAAAAAAAAAATTGGGGGGGGTAAAAAAAAAGGGGGCATAAAAAAAAAAAAATATTAAAAGGGGGTGGGGTGGTTGGAGGGGGGGGGGGGGGGTCTTTTATTTAAAAAAAAAA
>NW_014040573.1:0-2425 GCF_000143105.1 Grosmannia clavigera kw1407 | reverse complement strand
CCATCGTGGGCAAAGTCGGGTTTCACGGCCTCTTCCACGGCCAGAAGGTGAACGACTAGCTCTTCGATACCGGTGGGGATATGCACGTGGCGAACGATGCAAGCTAGTTCGTACCTAGCACCCTGCAACCCAGTCAAGTACGATTCATCATAGGCGGCGGCCTAGTGGCCGCGTTGCACGTCGGCCAGGTGGCACTGAGTCTGGCCAAACCAGACGGTGGAGAGCACGAGGTGACGCTAGGGAAGGTTTATTTTGTTCCTTCCTTCCTTATCAACATCTTTTCTAGCCTCTAGTTTTACCTTAAAGGCAATTTCCTGGTGGGACCAAAGCTGTACTGTACCAAAAAGCAGCTGATGGCCAAGCTCGATGTTCGTGCACGAGGCTTTCGCCTCCCTGTTCACCGAACGAAGCCATTCGACGCAGCTCCCACGCAGGGGGAGAATTCATCAGTGAGCGTGGCAAGCGCGTTTTCGACTCCGACCGAGAGCAACCCAGACGCAGGCGACCCAAAAGCTTCGCGCAGTCTTTGAGCGAGCGCCAGAGACTGCGCCTGATACACCAGAGACTGGGTCATCCGTCCTGGAGGGCGCTTAAAGAGACAATGAAGCAGGCCGAGGGAGGCCTGGTGCTCCCAGAGCACATCACCGAAAACACTGACCCGACGTGCACCTCGTGCAAGCGGGCCAAAGCCAAGCACTTCAAGCCGAAGGACCTGCGAGGGATTCGCGCCTCCAAGCCAGGAGAGGCGTACCACATCGACCTTGGCACCTTCAAGCACACTGCTTTCGACGGCACGCGATACTTTTCAGCAATCAAGGATGAATTTACCGGAGTGCTAGAGGTACTGACGCACAAGAAGAAGTTAGACGCACCAGCCGCGATCAAGGCAGTAATCGAACGCAACGCGAATGAATTAGGGTATTCACCCTTACGAATTCATCTAGACAACGGCACAGACATCTCCATTACCTTCTTCGAACGGTACTGCGCCCCCAAAGGTATCAGGCTAATCCCAAGCCCAGTATACGACGCAGCCGAAAACGGAGGAGCAGAGAGAGCCGTCAAAGAGATCGTCATTCGCACTAGACTTCTGCATCTTCAAGGCAGAATCCCGTTAGCCTTATGGCCTAAAATCAGCAAATCAGCGGCCTATATTCACAATCATATGGCCAACAGTCGAGGGGAAGTTCCTATCGTCAAATGGCATCACAACAGCGGCCGAAAAGACTTCGTCCTCGACGTCTCTCATCTTCGCACCGTCGGCTGCAGGGTAGTCGTCAGAATACCAGACCAGGTGATTCAGCAGAAGGGCATCAGCAAGCTGGATGCGAGGGGTGAAGAGGGCATGCTTCTAGGTTTTGAAGGCACGCACCTGTACCGAGTCTGGCTTGTTGACAGACAAAAGGTGACCGTCACAAAGGACGTGCACATCTTCGAGGACATGGTAGACGATGCTAACTTGATCAAATCATAGCCCAAGGGAGTCTAGAGACGCAGCAAAAAGATCACGGTCGACGAGACGGAGCTAGAGTACAACGTCATCGTCCCAGTACCCGACGTCGACGTCGAGGGGGAGTATGGTGAGCTCCCTGACGACCCTGAAAATACCTTCGATCTGGAGGATTTCGACGAGCCATTTCGGCAAACTTCGTGCATCTCATCTGTGCCATGGGAACCGAGCGAAGTCATGCCCTCGAGCATGGCATGCGCGATCCTGACGCGAGACGAACGCACCCCGTTCAAAGTCCACGACAATATTGCTACGACAAAACCTTCCTCCGTTACCCTCCCCGGCGCGCATTAAACTAAGAAGCCGGAAGACCCCGACAAACCCTCTGTTCATAACGCCTTGTTAGGCCCCAATTCACGTCTCTGGCGGGAGGCTATGTATAAAGAACTTAACAACCTAATTAAAAGAGACGTCTTTAAATTCGTGGACCGTCTACAAGACCGGAAGACCATCACAAGCAGATAGGTGCTTTAGCAAAAGAGGGGGATAAACAGAGAGAAGATCAAAAAGAAGGCGAGGCTAGTAGCCAGAGGCTTCCAGCAGAGACAAGGAGTGGATTACAACGATACCTTCGCTTCAACCTCCCAAGCAGATTCATGGCGCATGCTAGTAGCGTTGTTAGCCTAGTTTGGCTGGACAATACGCCAATTCGACATCGTCGCCGCGTACCTTTACGGTCTGCTAGAGGAGGACGTTTTCATAGAGCAGGGGGAGTTGTTTCGCGAATACTTTGAGGCTCGACCGGACGTCGCCCGCCGCCTTAGCTGGGCACCCAACAGAGTTATTTGGCTTCAGCGAGCTCTCTACTGTCTCAAGCAGGCAGGTCACCAGTGGCAGAAGAAGCTGCGCGAGATGATGGCCAAAGTCGGCCTGCAGTCCCCTTTTAACNGATCCAGCGACTTATCGCGGCAACGG
>NW_014040574.1:0-1295 GCF_000143105.1 Grosmannia clavigera kw1407 | reverse complement strand
AGTTTTACGCTGAATACCTCTATCTTCTAGTTCTAACATGAGCTTGCGCCCCCCCTGTTAAGATTTTATAAAATACAATAACTACAAAGACAAGCAAGAAGATTCGAGTCGACAAGGTCATACAAAAATTCGAAGTTAGACAATGTCATACAAAATTCGAAGTTAGACAATGTGTTAACACAACCCGGATTGCTCTAGCAGGCATAATAAATCCCATTATAGTCGCTAAAGCGAATAAACTCCTAGCTTTTTGATAGTTCCCTCCTAAGCAGAGAACTCTCAACCTGCCGCATCCGGGTCTAATAATCCACTCAGAACTAAAAATTTACTTTTTAACACCCTTCTCCCAACGGATTGTCGGCCTTATAATCCCACAGCTAAGGCTCTGGAATTAACAAACAGGACCTTCAATCCTTAATAATTACACTAGTTAAACAATAAAGTTACTTTTATTTAATTAGACAAAAAGAAGATCTGTTATAAGATCCTTGGAGACCTGAGATTTCTTGCAGGTTAGACCCCTGCCTTCTTTTAATATTTATTACCTTTTATCTCCGCCAACCTTTTAGTAACAATATTTACAATGTTACAAAGGAAAGGTTTCTCAATAGTACAACTCTAGGGTAGTCACACATTAATAGACTCATCGAATTTGTGTTTGAAACTAGAAGGAGTTATGAAAAAGAAGATTAAAACCTTCATTGAGAGCTAACTACGTTGTCCTGTGTTAAAGGGAAACCCCTTAACAACGAGCCTTTACCTGTTTTGAAACTATAATTTGAATTTAGCTCAAAACCCTTAAGAATTTTCGTAATCTTAAACCAGTTGAACTGATCCCAATTAGATAGAAAATCTTACTGTATATAGGATCTTTTGATATTCTAATTTCATAAACCCGTTTATAAACACGGAAGAATATCGCAATTAACCTCCCTAAGTCAAGAGACCAAGTTCACCGGAAAATCTTCTGATAGTAAATAGGACCCTCTATACAGCCCACAAGCTACAAGGTCCTGTTTTGGCACTTAGCCAGCCTTCGTCAAGGCCACAGAAACACCCCAACCTAGATAGGTGTGCTTCTTATCGATAGCCCCGGGAACTCCTCAAACATGCAGGGAATATCCACTGAGGCACTTCTTCTTTTAAACTATTAAACCACCTAGTTTCAACTTACCGTAAAGAGCTTATCTGACCAGGTTTTGTTTGTTATTTTATATCCATTTTTATAATCTTTACATCTTAGTAATTGTTTTTCTGCTGTATTTTTGTAAATTAAATATACTTTAAAAGTTTGG
>NW_014040575.1:0-9796 GCF_000143105.1 Grosmannia clavigera kw1407 | reverse complement strand
TTAAGGCTTAATAATATTACTATTAATAACAACCCTCTAGAGTAAGAAAGTTTACCTAGAGCTAGCAGACCGCCGCTAGTAGTTCGAAGCACGCACAAAGACTATATAACTTATACTATAAGAAATCTTCCTTACTATAGCGCGCAGAGAGCGCGCACAGGTATATATAATCTTACTAGGCAACCTAGAAGTAAAAGGTTATTTAGGAGGCATAGGCGCACTTCTTGCGCATTTGGCGCGTAAGTATAGCAATGTACTAAATTTATCTAACGCTAAGGTCTTACCGCTACACAAGGCTACTAACTATGCAATTAATCTTCTACCTAGCGGTTAACTACTATATAGGACAATATATCCTTTGTTATAAAGAGAATTAAGAGAGCTACGCTAGTACTTAGACAATAACTTAGCAATAGGACAAATGTGCCTATTAAAAAGCTTTGTAAGCGCACCTATCCTTTTTATACCTAAGAAGGATAGAAGCTTACGCTTATGCGTTAACTATAGAGGGTTAAATAAGGTTATAGTAAAGAACTAATACCTGCTACCCTTAATCTTTAAGATTATAGACTGCGTAGTAAGAATAAAGGTAATGTCGAAAATCGATATTAAGGAGGCGTATTACCGCCTAAAGATTAAAGAAGGAGACGAATAGAAGATGGCTTTTTAAACTAGATATAGTCTCTTTAAATACCTAGTCTTACCTTTTAGGCTAACTAACGCCCTAGCAACCTTCTAGTACTATATTAGCTAAGCGCTGTATAGTTTAGTAGATATAATCTATATTATCTACTTAGACAATATCCTTATATTCTTACGTAATAAGGAGAAGCATACAAAGCACTTAGACTAGGTCTTTAAGCGTCTTTGGCAAGCCTAGTTATTTATTAATAGCGACAAATGCTTGTTTTACTAATAGGAAGTTAAATTCCTAGGGTTTATTATTAGAAGCAAAGGGTTTGTAATAAACCTACGCAAAGTACGCGTAATTGTAGAATGGCTAACGCTACAAACATTTAAGGAGGTATAGGTCTTCCTTAGATTCTGCAACTTCTATTGTCGCTTTATTAAAGCTTACTTAGACATCTTATCTTCTTTGTTAAGGCTGCTATAAGGCAGCAAAAATGGCAAAAAGCTAGGACCGGTGCAGCTAGGGAGTAAGGAGCGCGCAGCCTTTGCAATGCTAAGGAAGGCATTTATAAAAGCACTTTTGCTACGCTATTTTAACCTAGAACGGGTAATACGCGTAAAGACTAATGCCTTAAAGGTAGCTATTAGCAGGATTATCTCTTAACAAAACAAAGAGGGAGCCTAGCACTTAATCGCCTTCTAGTTAAGAAAACTATAAGGACTAGAGCTAAATTATAGTGCCCTAGATTAAAAGCTACTAATAATTGTAAACTCCTTTAAGCAATAGCGACACTACCTTAATGGCAGCAAAGAGACGATTAAAGTCTTATTAAACTATAATAACTTACGCACTTTTATAACCTAGCTAAGGTATAACGGACGCAGGGCTCGCTAGGCTATAGACCTATCCTCTTTTAACTTTATAATTAAGCATAGACCGGGCGTAACAAACCTAGCTAATGCGCTATTAAGACGGCTAAATTACTTTAATAAACCTAGACAAGTTAGAATAACTATTACTAGGGTATAAAAGAAAGACGCATAGTTAGCGGGCACTGTAGCTGTAGCGCAAGAGACGCGCAAGATGCGCGTACCTGCAAAAGGACCTAGCAAGGAAGAGGAGCTAAGCGCTACCTCTAAGATCTTAGTAGCCCTAGATCTTACGCGGCAAGCTACTATAGCGTAAAATAGCGCACTGCTTAAGCAGGCAAAGCGTAGTAAACTAGAAAGGCTAGACAACTATAAGAGACCTTAAGGAGACCTTAGGGATATTACTGCTACGGCGCTAATTAAGGGTCTAACGCCCCTAACAGGCGCAGATAGGAACCTAGTATACTCTAGCCTACTATAGCAACTAGCTGTTGTTACTGCCCTACATTTACACCTTTAAGAAAACAAAGTCTTTAAAGCTATTCGCGGAGCGATAGTAAGAATTTAGGATGTAGACCTAAAGGTGTAAGTTGTTAAGGCGCGCGTAGAGCGCATTATAAGCGTAGAAGGTGTAACGAAGCTATAGAGCCTTGCATTAGACGGTATATTACTATAGGAAAACTACTTGTATATAGGCGGCGCGTACGTTCTTTATTAACAGCTACTATAGCTTTATTATAACAACTAGATCTTTAGGCACTTTATAGTTGCTAGGACCTTAGAACTGCTTTGTTGCTACTTCTATTAGGAAGAAATAGAAAAGAATGTAAAAGCTTACATTGCCTTATGCCTAGTCTGCTAGAGATAGACGATTAAACGGCATGCGTAATATAGTAAGCTAAACTTGCTACTACTACTATAGGGTCTTTAGTAAGAAATCTCTATAGACTTAATTACTAGGCTACTAGTAGCTAAAGCAAGCATAGGCAGCAAAGTAAATGCAATTTTAGTGATTGTTAACTGCTTTATAAAGATAAACCTTTTTTTTGCTATATAAACTACCTTAATAGCTAAAGGCCTTAACTAATATATAAAACTAGTGTATAGTATAACACTAAAAGGTATAGTCTTTAACTAAAGAAGTATATTTACTAGCAAATTCTAAAGTAAATATTGCTATTAGACTAGAATCTATAGGCGGCTATTAACTACATTTTACCCCTAGACAAATAGGTAAATAAAGAGATCTAACTAGACGTTAAAGCAGTACTTACGCTGCTTTATAATAAAGAAGCAATTAAATTAGCCTTTTTTGTTGTCTTTAGCGCAATATGCCTATAACAACGCTATTAACGTAACAACTAAAATTAGCCTATTTGAAGCGCTATATAGTTAGAAACTAAACCTGCAAACTTGCTTTAAGGGCGGCGCAACTATAAGAGGGGAGTAGGATACGCGCAATACGGTCCTAGCAGTGCACAACTACTTAGAAAAACTAGAAGCTGTATAGAAAAGGTTAGCGGCAAACTAGGAGCACGCGATAAAGCGCTAGAAGCGTTACTATAATGCGCGCTATTAGCCTATAAGCTTTATAGTAAGAGAGTTAGTAAGCCTTTTTATAAAAAACCTTCGCCTAAAAAATAAGAAGTTAGCACTAAGACGCATTAGGCCTTTTAGAATCCTTAGGACTATAGGCAAACAGGCATATCGACTAGCACTGCTAAAACAATATAGCTAACTATACAACGTTTTCTTAGTCTTACTATTAAAGCACTAGAAGAGCAAGGCAGGCGTAAAACAAGCGCTTTTAACAATGCTAGCGTTAAAAGACCTAGATAACGAATAAGAAGTAAAAGTAGTCTTAGATAAAAGACGTAAGGCTAGCTAGACTAAATACCTAATACGTTAAACAGGCTAGCCGATCGAATATAACTAGTAAGTGCTAAAAGAAGATATAGAAAATGCGCACGCAGCAATTAAGCGGTATACGCGTAGTAAGCGTGTAAAGACGAAAATATATAGGTAAAAGCTTAAATTAATTTAACCGGCTAAAAGGCTCTATAGAAGACTATGCAAAACTATTTAAAGAGCTTTTAGAGCGACGCTACGCTGGCCGCTACCCTAGCATAAGCCTTGTTTATAACATACACCTTTACCACCGCCTTAAGAAAGGCATTAAAGGCTATAGTAAAGGTGGCATAACTAGTGTTACTAGGCATTAAGCACGGCAGCTAAGAGAGCTGCTAAAGGGTTAAAGTAGTAGGCCTAGGCGGCAAAGACAAAGGGGGCGTATATAGTAATAGCGAGTGCATTTAGGCTAATAAAGCCTGCTAGGCCTCTACCTAGCAGGCTACCTCTTAAGCCTCCTCTTAGGCCTTAATGCCTTAGCGAAGATTAAGCTTTGCCTGCGTAACGTTAGCGGCTAACAACACCCCCGGCAACGTAGGCCGCTACTGCTTATCTACCTATAACAAGGTAGTAACAAAAGCACCTATAGCACGCGCAAGTGCCGCGCGCACTGCGGGCGAACCCTGGCCGTAGAGCTTCTTGTTAAGGCCGCGCAGCACCATCTTAAAGTCGGCCTAGTTGCTAACCATTAGCGGGAAAACCTGCATTCTGTTAGCCACTAGAGCGGCTTATAGCCACCAAAAGAGACTTACCCTACAACACTTATACTTGCTAGCACGGCAGCCGTCGTAGCGCCTAGCGCCAGCAATGCTATAAATACACGGCACGGCTGCGAACCTAGGCAACTTTGTAAGAAAAGTCGTTAGAAAGCAGTGTAGGCACTGTACGCATAACGAGCCGTCTAAGGCGACTTAGGGGTAAGCTAGTAGCGCAGCCGCCACCGACCCTAGAAGCGCTAGACTAGCGGGGGCAGCTCTCGCACCTTAACGGGCTACTAGAGGCCTAACCGGAGGCACGGCGCGCGCCGTAGTCTGCGCCGAACAACGAACTATGCTAGCATAAGCCCTGCGCGTACATTGCGCGCGGCCGGAACTAGCATCTTAGCTAGAGGGCAAAGGGTGTTAGGGAGTAAGGGCTAAGGCCGCAGCGGGTACTAGAGCGCTAAAGGCGCTCACCGCGGGCATAGGAACGTTAGAATTAAGAGCAGCTATGTTGCTGCTAGAAGACGAATTTGTTGTTTGTAGAAGAAGTAACTAGATGCTAGACCCTACGATAATCTAATTTAACTACAAGACTAACCTCCTAAATAAAGAGAACTAAAGGCGCCTTAAGTCGCCTTTAACAGCAATCTTAGCAAGCATAAAGGGGCCGCCGCAAACGGACAAGCACTACTACTACTAGGAACAAAAGTTGTAAGCCTTTCGTTAAGACCTGCCTTAAGGGAGTTAGGCATAAGAGGAGAGCAATTATAACGCTGCCCTAGGAAAGGGACTAACGTAGGCTACGCGTAAGCTGTACGCAGTATGCGCATAGTGTATTAAATACACATTATAAACTAGAAGCGGTGCTAGTGGCGTAGGCTGCGTAGCGCAGTCTGCGCACAGGCTATAGTACGTGCTAGTGCATAAGCTAAGTAGAAACAGGGTCGCGCCTATCCTACGCACTTAGTGCGCTAAAGGTGCGCCTATAATAAAGAGTGCCTCTAACACTCCCTTAGAGTGTAGAAAGCAAGAATTAGCTATTAAATATACGGCTGCTTTCTTTTATTAAGAAGATACCTCTTTGCTTGCTTAACTTACCTAGCTTACCTAAGTATACCTTTAATATATATTTATAGCATTACTAGCGCTAGGCGCTATAACGGCTGCTGTGCTAGCAAGCATAAGTGTTGCAGGGTAAGTCCTTTTTAGTAACTATAGGCAGCTTTAGTAGCTAATAAGATGTAGGTTTTCTTGCTAATAGTTAGCAACTAGGCTAACTTTAAGATAGTTCTATGCAGCCTTAATAAGAAGCTTTATAGCTAGGGTTTGCCTATAGTGTACACGGCACTTACATATGCTATAGGTGCTTCTGTTACTACCTTATTATAGGTAAATAAGTAGTAGCAGCCTACGTTGCTAGGGGTGTTATTAGCTGCTAACGTTATATAGGTAGAGTTTAATCTTTACTAAGGCATTAAGGCTTAGAAGAAAGCTTAAGAGGTAGCCTAATAAGTAAAGGCCTAGTAGGCTTTATTAGCTTGAATGCACTTGCTATTACTATATACGCCCTCTTTATCTTTATTATTTAAGCTTACTACTTTAACTCTTTAGTAGCTCTCTTAGCTACTATGCTTAATACCTAGTAATACTAGTTATGCCGCCTTTTGTCTAAAATTGCTTTTACTTCTTATTTGTTGTCTAAGTCTTTTAACGCTAGCATTGTTAAAGGGGCTTATTCTGTGCCTACTTTGCCTTTTTAGTTCTTTAATAGTAAGACTAAAAAAACGTTATATAGTTAGCTATATTGTTTTAGTCGTACTAGTTAATATGCCTATTTACCTATAGTCCTAAGGATTTTAAAGGGCTTAATGCGTCTTAATGCTAACTTTTTGTTTTTTAAGTAAAGGTTTTTTATAAAAAGGCTTACTAGCTTTCTTACTATAAAGCTTATAAGCTAATAGCGCGTATTATAGTAACGCTTTTAGCGCTTTATTACATACTTTTAGTTTATTGCTAACCTTTTTTATATAGCTTCTAGTTTTTTTAAGCGGTTATACACCGCTAGGACTGTGTTACGCGTATTCTACTCCTCTCTTGCAGTTGCGCTGCCCTTAAGGCAAGTTTGCAGGTTTAGTTTCTAACTATATAGCGCTTTAAATAGGCTAATTTTAGTTATTACGTTAATAGCGTTGTTATAGGCGTATTGCGCTAAAGATAATAAAGAAGGCTAATTTAATTGCTTCTTTGTTATAAAGTAGCGTAAGTACTGCTTTAACGTCTAGTTAGATCTTTTTATTTGCTTGTTTATCTAAGAGTAAAATGTAATTAATAGCTGCTTATAGATTCTAGTTTAATAGCAATATTTACTCTAAAATTCGCTAGTAAATATACTTCCCTAGTTAAAAACTATACTTTTTAGTGTTACGCTGTATACTAGTTTTATATATTAGTGCATAAGGTGCGCAAGGGCCTTTAGCTGTTAGGGTAGTTTATATAGCAAAGAAAAGGTTTATCTTTATAAAGTAGTTAACAATTACTAGAATTGCATTTACTTTGCCGCCTATGCTTGCTTTGGCTACTAGTAGCCTAGTAATTAAGTCTATAAAGATTTCTTGCTAAGGACCTTATAGTAGCGGTAGCGAGTTTAGCTTACTATATTACGCGTGTCGTTTAATTGTTTGTCTCTAGCAAACTAAGCATAAGGCAATGTAAGCCTTTATATCCTTCTCTATTTCTTCTTAGTAGAAGTAGCGACAAAGTAGTTCTAGGGTCCTAGCAACTACGAAGTGCCTAGAGATCTAGTTGTTGTAATAAAGCTATAGCAGCTCTTAACAAAGAACGTACGCGCCGCCTATATATAAGCAGTTTTCCTATAGTAATATACTGTCTAGTGCAAGGCTTTATAGCTTCGTTGCACCTTCTACGCTTATAGTGCGCTCTACGCACGCCTTAACAACTTGCACCTCTAGGTCTACGTCCTAGATTCTTGCTATCGCTCTGCAAATAGCTTTAAGAACTTTGTTTTCTTAAAGGTGTAGATGTAAGGCAGCAACGATAGCTAGTTGCTATAGTAGGCTAGAGTACACTAAGTTTCTATCTACGCCTATTAAAGGCGTTAGACCCTTAATTAGCGCTGCAGCGGTAATATCCCTAAGGTCTTCTTAAGGTCTCTTATAGTTGTCTAGCCTTCTTAGTTTACCACACTTCGCCTGCTTAGGCGGTGCGCTGTTTTGCGCTGCGGTAGCTCGCCGCGTAAGATCTAAGGCCACTAAGATTCTAAAGGTAGCGCTTAGCTCCTCTTTCTTGCTAGGTCCTTTTGCGGGTGCGCGCATTTTGCGCGTTTTATTCGTATAAGCTGCGTTAATGACTAGCTTAGCGCTATTGTTTTCTACAACAGGTGCGCGCATCTTGCGCGTCTCTTGCGCTATAGCTGCAGTGCTCGCTAACTGTGCGTCTTTCTTTTGTACCCTGGTAACAGTTATTCTAACTTGTCTAGGTTTATTAAAGTAATCTGGCCGTCTTAACGGCGCATCGGCCGAGTTTGTTACGCTTAGTCTATGCTTAATCACAAAGTTAAAGAGAGATAGGTATATAGCCTAGCAAGCCTTGCGTCCGTTGTACCTTAGCTAGGTTATAAAGGTGCGTAAGTTGTTATAGTTTAATAAGACTTTAATTGTCTCTTTATTGCTATTAAAGTAGTGTTGCTATTGCTTAAAAAAAGTTCTATAATTGCTAGTAGCTCTTAATCTAGGGTGCTGTAATTTAGCTCTAGTCTTTATAGTTTTCTTAACTAGAAAGCAATTAGGTGCTAGGCTCTCTCTTTGTCTTGTTAGGAGATAATCCTGCTAATAGCTACCTTTAAGGCATTGGTCTCTACGCGTATTGCCCGTTCTAGGTTAAAATAGTGTAGCAAAGATGCTTTTATAAATGCCTTTCTTAGCATTGTAAAGGCTGCATGCTCCTTGCTCCTTAGCTGCACCGGTCCTAGCTTTTTGCTATTTTTGCTGCCTTATAGCAGCCTTAACAAAGAAGACAAGATGTCTAAGTAAGCTTTAATAAAGCAACAATAGAAGTTGTAGAATCTAAGGAAGACTTGCACCTCCCTAAATGTTTGTAGCGTTAGCCATTCTACGATTACACGTACTTTATGCGAGTCTATTATAAACCCTTCGCTTTTAATAATAAACCCTAGGAATTTAACTTTCTATTAGTAAAACAAGCATTTGTTGCTGTTAACAAATAACTAGGCTTACTAAAGACGCTTAAAGACTTAGTCTAGGTGCTTTGTGTACTTCTCTTTGTTGCGTAAGAACACAAGAATATTGTCTAAGTAAACAATATAGATTGTATCTACTAAACTATGCAGCGCTTAGCTAATATAGTACTAAAAGGTTGTTAAGGCGTTAGTTAGCCTAAAAGGTAAGACTAGGTATTTAAAAAAACTATATCTAGTTTAAAAAGCCGTCTTTTATTCGTCTCTTTCTTTAATCCTTAGGCGGTAATACGCCTCTTTAATATTAATTTTTAACATTACCTTTATTCTTACTATGTAGTCTATAATCTTAAAGATTAAGGGTAGCAAGTATTAGTTCTTTACTATAACTTTATTTAACCCTTTATAGTTAACGCATAAGCGCAAGCTTCTATCCTTCTTAGGCACAAAAAAGATAGGTGCGCCTATAAAGCTTTTTAATAAGCGAATTCGTCTTATTGCTAGGTTATTATCTAAGTACTAGCGTAGCTCTCTTAATTCTCTTTGCAATAAAGAATATATTATCTTATACAGTAGTTAACCGCTAGGTAGAAGATTAATTGCATAGTTGGTAGCCTTATATAGCGGTAAAACCTTAGCGTTAGATAAATTTAGCACGTCGCTATACTTGCGCGCCAAATGCGCAGGCAGTGCGCCTATGCCTCTTAAATAACCTTTTACTTCTAGGTTGCTTAGCAAGATTATGTATACCTGTGCGCGCTCTCTGCGCGCTATAGCAAGGAAGATTTCTTATAGTACAAGTTGCATAGTCTTTGTGCGTGCTTCGAACCACTAGCGGCAGTCTGCTAGCTCTAAGTGAACTTTCTTACTCTAAAAGGTTGTTATTAATAGTAATATTATTAGGCCTTAATACCTAGCAAGTTTAGTAACTTTTGCACAAACCTATATAATCTTATAAGTATACCCGCAAAAGTCCCTTATATATAAAGGCACCTTCTACGCTCCTACTACGCTTATAATGCTCTTATTATACGCTTTAAGGGTTGGTACTAACATCTTTATAGATTCTAGTCCTTATAGTCTTGCAAATTTGTAGTTAATAGTATTAAGACTTGCGCAAGTATTCTATATAGCAAATACTTTTGTAGTTGTTAGTCTAAGAAAAGAAGCTTAGATAAAAAAAAGATTACTAATCTTAATTATCTCTAGTAACGCCTAAGAGTCTTAGTTTATTTTAAGCGTTTTTAGTTTTTTACTGTAACGCCGCCCCAGGAAGGGGACCGACGCAGGCTACGCGCAAGCCGTACGCAGTATGCGCACAGCGTATTAGATGCACATCGTGAACTAGAAGCGGTGCTGGTGGCGCAGGCTGCGTGGCGCAGTCTACGCACAGGCCACAGCACGTGCTAGCGCACGGGCCAAGTAGAAACGGGGTCGCGCCTGTCCTGCGCACTTGGTGCGCCAGAGGTGCGCC